>NW_007378498.1:29181-31257 GCF_000475195.1 Diaphorina citri
AATGTTTCCAACAACTGCTTCAACTATAAAGTAGTATGGTTTGGGTTGGGATAGTTTGACAGCTATGATTTTTTTGGACTTCTTTTAATGTCTCAAATTCTCAATCAACTTCCGGCGATAGCACGTTTAATGTTGTTCTAGAGTTCAGTGGCATGTTTCATAGAGTAATCCCACACTATAACCTTGTAAATTTTTGCTAGGTATAAAAAAACTAAACTAAATAATCTCATTATAAAACGCTGATTTTTTATTTATTATTTTATTTTTACATTGCATTGCATTTTTTTCTCACAAATAAAGTACATAGGAACATAGACCCTTCCTAATTAAGAACTCTTAAACAATTTATCCATGATCGTTCCATGATGGGACGGGTCGAGTAACTTCTAAGAAGAGATGAAATTTACCGTATTAATACAAAATAGACAATGCAAAATTTGAATGTTATTGAGTTATTGTTTCGGCGTAATCAGCCAGGTAATCATAAACACAGTCTTCCCCCTCTTTTAGGCACTTTAACACAAAACGGGGGTAGTGACAGTAGGTCGTCCGCGCCGAACAGCCCCCTTTGTTCAGACTAAAAACCATTTCGCTTCTCTATTTTATTTATTTAAATATGACCTTGTTTATATTGTCGGCTAAGACTAAAAAGTCCCATTATGCCAAGTTCTATTCTCATTCTCTCCTATCTTTCCTCTCTGTTTTCACAGACCATCCAGGACCGTGCGTCAGGCCAAGACGCAGACCTGCTCGCCTTGTCCATATCCTGGCGCAATAAGATCTCTCCCATACTGGATGTGTTAACGGATGAGGCTTCGGATGGGGAGCTGGCTGCTCTCATATCCTATGCCATAGCATTCCCGGATGGGTTCATGGCATTGGTTGATACTTATGATGTGAAGAGGTGAGATAGTTATTTTATATTTTTTACTTTCTATTACTACAGTATAGCGGAGCTATACTAGTAATGAAAGTATTGCAATCGGTCCAAATTGTATAAAAAAAGTAAACTAAATAATCTCATTATAAAACGCTGATTTTTTATTTATTATTTTATTTTTAGATTGCATTGCATTTTTTTCTCACAAATAAAGTACATAGGAACATAGACCCTTCCTAATTAAGAACTCCTAATCAATTTATCCATGATGGGACGGGTCGAGTAATTTCTAAGAAGAGATGAAATTTACCGTATTAATACAAAATAGACAATGCAAAATTTGAATATTATTGAGTTATTGTTTCGGCGTAATCAGCCAGGTAAAAATAAACACAGTCTTCCCCCTCTTTTAGGCACTTTAACACAACGGGGGTAGTGACAATAGGTCTTCCGCGCCGAACAGCCCCCTTTGTTCAGACTAAAAACCATTTCGCTTCTCTATTTTATTTATATATTTAAATATGACCTCATTTATACTGTCGGCTAAGACTAAAAAGTCCCATTATGCCAAGTTCTATTCTCATTCCCTCCTATCTTTCCTCTCTGTTTTCACAGACCATCCAGGACCGTGCGTCAGGCCAAGACGCAGACCTGCTCGCCTTGTCCATATCCTGGCCTTACTTTGGATGCTATATCTGTCTGTCTAATCCGATTCACACTACGTCACCTATCAACGTTGAATTCATTGATATTATTTCAAATGTTCTATTTATAAATCTTTGCGTGCGGGGGTAATAAGATTTTTTTGTTCGTTTACGAATGTTGATTAATTTCCACGTCTAAAACCCTGGATTAGCACCAGGGCGGGATTTTGGTCTGACTTTTAGATAAATTCCATTTTTGGGGCCAAGTAGTAATTTTTTTTTTCTTCTTCAACAATAATTTATTTATTTTATTTTTGAACATTTTAAATACAATAAATCGTATGTATCATAATCAATTTTACTTTGATTGCAGCATAATATGTTCTAACATCTCATGCTTGTGTGGTCTTATTTTGCACTTCAGCTTTTTACACGCTTTGAATGGACTAACACGCTCCAAGAGCTACATAATTTTAAACACTGGCAATTTAACACACGAGTTAACTAACGTACACCTACATACTCGTAGACTTCCTGTATTTACTAACAATT
>NW_007378498.1:33021-33995 GCF_000475195.1 Diaphorina citri
AAAGAGATTATGTAAAAAAAAAGAAGCAATTTCCTTTTTCCACTTTCTTTTCAAGCAACGCCGGCTGTATTTGGGTGACAATAAAGTGACCGTTTTCTTCTCTTCGACTAATGACAAAAAAATATGATTAACTCCCTCCATACTTACTCTGTCTTTGTTTGTGAGATTAGTCATGCCCGGGGCGTTAATTATCAATTTCCCTTCCTCTTCCTCTCCATCAGGTACAACATTCCCTGGTTTGCGGAACTCCAGATTGTGGCGTCCAATGACATCAATGAAGAGACCATCCTGTCTCTCAATGAACAAGGTCATCGGATAGACTGTTTTGGTATCGGTACTCATTTGGTGACCTGCCAGAGACAGCCGGCACTTGGCTGTGTGTATAAGTTGGTCGAGATCAATGGGATGCCACGAATCAAACTTAGCCAGGATGTGGGGAAGGTAACCTTTTGTTGAATGGACCAATTACTATTGTTTTATTGAAATTTGGTTTGGTTTAACTCGATGATTTTGTTTTTATTTTGTTCCGAACTTTTCTTTTCCGAACTCTTGGAAGTCTTGAACCTTTTACCGGTTTAAATGCAATTGAATGTGTCGAAAATTTTGCTCATCTGATTTTGAGCTCCAATCGGGTTTTTCAGACCCCACTGGGGCTTTTAGCCCGTCCTTCCTTTATTATTACGATAGTAATTAAAAAAGGTGTAAGGGACGGGCTATTGTATTCGCTTCGGTGTCGTCTGTGTGTCTGACCCCATAGTGCATTCAATGTGCTATCGCCGATGGCTGGCAGCTATATCAAACTTTCAAGTCACATTTGAATATCAACTCCATACCCGGTGAATTAGTCATGGACATGATACATTGTAGGAATGTATCATGTCCATTCTAGGAATGTATAACACATAGCTGACGTACAAATGAAACTGCCAGAAGACATAAAATTGTCTTTAATATTTAAACATTTTTTTTTTTTT
>NW_007378498.1:35096-62960 GCF_000475195.1 Diaphorina citri
GGGCTTTAAGCCAGCCCTTTTGTTTTCGCTTTGCTTACGCTCGCTTTTTCTTGGGATTACCACTAGCTCTACAATTTCTGTTCTCACGAATTTGAGTGAAATGACCAGCAGTCAGCAGTATGTGTACCTACTTGATTTTAATATGTACCTACCATAACTTACCAACAAGGACTAAGGAATTTTAATTGTGTTAACCACCACAAAATGCTGTTCTCCGAATCTCCAATTAATGCACTGTACTAAATTTTATGATTTGACTTGGACTGTAGATTTGATTCCACGATGGACGTTTTTTATTTCAATGGAATGCCATTCTTTAAAAGCACAATCCTTGAATTTTAAGGAATTTCAGGGGTTTCTGAATAAAAAGCACTCCTTGGATCGTGTCATAAGTTGTGTTATGAGGCAATTTATTTCAGTGAATAACTCATGTCTCTTCTCTGTTTCCAGGTCGCAGTCAGTGATCATCTGTACAGTTTCATTCACGAGCTTTGGCTACAGAATGCGCCTATTGAGGAGTTGTCCTAAAGTCACTAGACTGCTCAGACCTGATCCTAGGCGCACGATGCTTATACGTTCTAGAAAGCTAGACTGTTCAAATGTTCATCGATATGCTGTTGTAAACTCGAGATGTTCTCATCTTGAACTATTTAGTCCCAACTTCTTGGACTATTTAGTCCCAAGAGCCTCAGATGTTATGAGATACCATAAGTGTAGAATTCTCAGAATTTGTAATCAATTCTTAGTGTGTGAACTTGGAGTGAGCCCAGATATTGTTTCTGCACGTCCAAGGGATTTTAATTTGCGAACAAATCTGCATTATGCAGCAGGTTGAAATTTGATTTCGACCGGCATTTTGGTAGTGTAGTACCTATGAAAACCTATGAAAACTTAATTCTATCTGTCGCAGATATACAATACATCGATACGTTTTTCTCGGGCAAAATGACATTCCTCACAAGTTGTTGTCTAAAAGGCTCTAACTCTTGCCAGGCAAAGAAAAACGAAATATATTCCAAATATGTCTAGAAACGGGAAAAAAGTGGCCCATTACACCATTTAAAAGCAGTTTTATCTATTCTATTTTTGTATAGAATACAATAACATATCTGTATATTTAGGCCATACCTACTTGTATGTATATCATGTTACTTTTAGATTTTTAATTAGTTTTAAGTTTGTTTGAGGGTTTTATGTTGTAAATTTGAAGAGATTTAGACAGAATACCTGTATTAGATAGTAATGCCTCAGGTTTTAACCTCGCCTTCCCCCTCCCCTGCCCTCAATACGGCGAAATTGTTGACTCAGGAAGAAATTTGTATTTTTCTTTCCGATTCTGGAATTTTCGAGAAAATATCGAAACAATGCAAACAGCACTTCAGAATTCAGATTTAGCGGGCAAAAGAATTATTCATTCAGAGGACTCAGAGGAGGCTTATTTTTGAAGGAAAAAAGAAGAAGGAATTTTACCGTATTTAGGTATTGATTTGAGATTTCGCAGGTATAATGAGGAAGTATAGGTTAACATATGGCCCAAATTTCGTGACATTACATTGAAAATTGACGGAGTTATGTTAGGGGTAAAAATGCGTCGAAATGTTTCGTGTAATATACACACTGGCGTGCTCAGGCCGGAACTTGGCCTGGCGCACTGCCGTGCACATCAAATTGCGTCAAACAATATCTGTACGGATGCTTTACAATCTTTAATCTACTTTCTGGGGGTTATTGTGAAGCCCGGATTATACACAAGTACGAGTAGGTACCTACACATTACACACGCTAACATCTGTCTTCCAACTTCACAACTTTGACAGATTTAACCACCACAAAATGCTGTTCTCCGAATCTCCAATTAATGCACTGTACTAAATTTTATGATTTGACTTGGACTGTAGATTTTATTCCACGATGGACGTTTTTCATTTCAATGGAATGCCATTCTTTAAAAGCACAATCCTTGAATTTTAAGGAATTTCAGGGGTTTCTGAATAAAAAGCACTCCTTGGATTGTGTCATAAGTTGTGTTATGAGGCAATTTATTTCAGTGAATAACTCATGTCTCTTCTCTGTTTCCAGGTCGCAGTCAGTGATCATCTGCGTGTCATAAGTTGTGTTATGAGGCAATTTATTTCAGTGAATAACTCATGTCTCTTCTCTGTTTCCAGGTCGCAGTCAGTGATCATCTGTACAGTTTCATTCACGAGCTTTGGCTACAGAATGCGCCTATTGAGGAGTTGTCCTAAAGTCACTAGACTGCTCAGACCTGATCCTAGGCGCACGATGCTTATACGTTCTAGAAAGCTAGACTGTTCAAATGTTCATGGATATGTTGTTGTAAACTCGAGATGTTCTCGTCTGGAACTATTTAGTCCCAACTTCTGGGACTATTTAGTCCCAAGAGCCTCAGATGTTATGAGGTACCATAAGTGTAGAATTCTCAGAATTTGTAATGAATTCTTAGTGTGTGGACTTGGAGTGAGCCCAGATATTGTTTCTGCACGTCCAAGTGATTTTAATTTGCGAACAAATCTGCATTATGCAGCAGGTTGAAATTCGATTTTGACCGGCATGTTGGTAGTACTTATGAAAACTTAATTCTATTTGTCGCAGATATACACTACATCGGTACGTTTTTCTCAGGCAAAATGACATTCCTCACAAGTTGTTGTTTAAAAGGCTCTAACTCTCGCCAGGCAAAAACGAAATATATTCCAAATATGTCTAGTAGAGGAGGAGAACTATCGATAGTCGGCGCCATCGATAGTTATCGATAGTTTTCAAAAAACTATCGATAACTATCGATAGTTTTCGATTGTGCCCGAGTATGAAGCGCCATCTGTGAATAGGTAATGTGAAGATCAGACCCAGTTGTTAGCGCAGAATAAAGCTGTGTACACACATAGTCAACGACCGTCGATTGACGAGGTAAATCTATGCTGTCGGGAGTGTACGGTTTCAGTCGACATAGATCCACGGTAGAGGAGGAGAACTATCGATAGTCGGCGCCATCGATAGTTTTTTTTTATTACATATTTTCCTTGTTTCTAAAGGTCTTATCCCCCAAAAAGACCTAACCTAACCTAATTTAAAGAAAATTGTTATCTGTACACGTATTAATTTAGGTCACAGGGTTTTATTTCAACATTTTTTTTTACACTTTTCACTTCTAAAACGGCCAAAACAAACGAAAAATGTGCAGAAAAAAACTATCGAAAACTATCGATAGTCAAGCCTCCAACTATCGATAGCGTTCGATAGTTATCGATAGTGCTATCGATAGTTCTCCTCCTCTAATCCACGGCCGTCGACTATCTGTGGACACAGCTTAACACAGAGGTAGAACCTTGGACTCCTGATCTGCAGGGCCTGGATTCAAATCCACATAGATCCACGGCCGTCGACTATCTGTGGACACAGCTTAACACAGAGGTAGAACCTTGGACTCCTGATCTGCAGGGCCTGGATTCAAATCCAAGATGCCCCAAAGGCTCAATCGGGACTCTTGAGCTAATGTTCTGTCTTGAACGTGTTTTCCAAATTTCATCAAAATCTGATAAACCGTATGAGAGATATGATGAAATAAACAAGCTAGAGGAAAAAATTAGAACCAACGTGATGTTGAACGTGTTTTCCAAATTTCATCAAAATCTGATAAACCGTATGAGAGATATGATGAAATAAACAAGCTAGAGGAAAAAATTAGAACCTCTCTTCCTTCCTGCTTTTCTTCTCTCCTATTCTTTTTCACCTTCTCCTCCTCCTCGTTCTTTTCCTCCTCCTCCTCCTCCTCCTCCTCCAATTCTGCTTCTCTCCATTCTTTTCATATTTGACACAGTTTATTTTATCAAAATTAGGCTCTCTCCCTCTTTTCCGTTTTCTTCTGTCAATATTAGGAGGCGGAAATTTTCTCATGTGTTCACTCTATGTCAGGTCCGGTTAGCCTCTAAAATCCGTCCCATTATCTTCCTGTATTGGAGGATTTGGAGTTTGGATTAGGTCATTAGGGTGATCAAATATCCTGTCCTATTACTTTCTTTTAAGTTGTGTCCACACATAATCGACGACCGAGGATTGATGTCGAATATGTAGATCGACGAGGTGAATCTATGTTGTCGAGGCAGTGGGGACGGTTCATGTTCTAATCTGTGCAACATCAAACATCCTCTAATCTTATTTTAAACAGGGTTATTGTCATCTGATTTCAAGTGGGATTGGAGATTCTAATCCAATTTCAAATCCTCTAATTTCGAGAAAACCGATCTCCAATGCTACTTGAACAGGTTAAAAATAGTAGGTACAATGGTACATATCATGAATTTTATAATTTGTAAATGACTAGTTGTATTACTCTCTGGGGTTCACATAATATTTTTGGGAATAAGTAATTAAGATTATTGAAGATGAGCATGGGAGAGAGGAAAAATGTAGGAGAGGAAAGGAGAGGTTGAGACTATGGGAGGAGGAGAGTAAATGAGAGAGAAGAGAGGAGGAGGGCTTTCCTTATGGAAGAGGAGAGAAGAAATATTTAGGAGAAAGAAACAGAGGAGAGTATAGGGGGAAAAAATTACAAGAGAAGGAAAGAGGGAAGGACAGGAGATGAGGAGAAGGAGGAGGCTGATTGGGGGAGGATAGGAGAGGGGGAAGAGGAAGGGAGGGAAAGAAGAGAGAGAGAGAGACAGACATTTTTACACAATGAACCGAAGAGAAAACAAAAGTCAGACATGAAGATAGGAATCGAAGGTAGGCCCTCTGACGCCCTTTCCTACCTCTTCAGTGTTAATATTCATTCATAAATAATTACCTACCTACTTTCATATCGTTTTTTTTGCCCATTCACATATAATAATACATTATATGACATTTGATCACAACACGTTTTTACTTTCTATTTTTTGCATTAGTAAAAAAAAAAAAAAAAAAAAAAAAAAAAAAAATTTTTTGCGCGATGGTTATCTCTTTATTTTGCGATTGAAAGTTATCAGTACCCGGGTAAATACCTACGAAAGTTATCATACCTACCCGAGGGGGACTAATTTGCGGTCGAAAGGTAGAGGTTTGATCAAATATTTAAAACTCAACTTCTTTTACAAACGATTAACAAAATTACTACTGCTTTACGCGTAGTTCACGATAGAACTCGCACTCTGACAAAATCAACCGAGATCAAGACCCCAAAGACCCGATCAGGTCAACAGCATGTCTAGAACTAGAATTTAAAAGGTGGTTTCGACCGCAACTAGTATTGGGAGAGAACTCCCTCTTGACAATCCCCTCCCATTACCCTCGACTACTGCTTTACGCGTAGTTCACGATAGAACTCGCACTCTGAAAAAATTAACCGAGATAGAGACCCCAAAGACCCGATCAGGTCAACAGCACGTCTAGAACTAGAATTTAAAAGGTGGTTTCGACCGCAACTAGTATTGGGAGAGAACTCCCTCTTGACAATCCCCTCCCATTACCCTCGCATTTTTTCCCTTGTTTGTACATAAAAATAAACATACTTATAATTTAGGTTTTTTCCTCTCTTTTTTTCGCCGTTTCTCTCCCTTTCACACTTTTTCTCTTCCTTCCTGCTTTTCTTCTCTCCTATTCTTTTTCACCTCCTCCTCCTCCACCTCCTCCTCCTCCTCCAATTCTGCTTCTCTCCATTCTTTTCATATTTGACACAGTTTATTTTATCAAAATTAGGCTCTCTCCCTCTTTTCCGTTTTCTTCTGTCAATATTAGGAGGCGGAAATTTGCTCATGTGTTCACTCTATGTCAGGTCTAGTTAGCCTCTAAAATCCGTCCCATTATATTCCTGTATTGGAGGATTTGGAGTTTGGATTAGGTCATTAGGGTGATCAAATATCCTGTCCTATTACTTTCTTTTAAGTTGTGTCCACACATAATCGACGCCCGAGGATTGATGTCGAATATGTAGATCGACGAGGTGAATCTATGTTGTCGAGGCAGTGTGGACGGTTCAGTCGACATCGATTGACGGCCGTCGACTATGTGTGGATAGACAAACTGTACGAGAGTTATGGTGAAACCAAAACTTATGGTGAAACCAGTTTTATAGTGCCAGCCTAGTTAGCTTATAGTTGGTAGTGCGTCTGCCTTGTAAGCGCTAGGCCGCGGGTTCGATTCCCGCCCGGGGCGGATTTTATAAGATTTTTGAGTGATTACTTGATTAGGTAGGTAGGTACCTATGCCAGATAGGGAACTGTGATTTTGAGGATGAAATTGTAACAGGCCGGTCTACAATCTCATTTTAAAGAGTTTGTTAACCTTTGTGAGCTTGCTCCGAGGTTGTTCGGGCCTAGTCCCCGAGTATGGTCAGAGGTTAACAATTCAACATGAGATTGTAGAGGTTTACTATTACGTACTTACCTACGTACCTAGCTTTTAACGTACTGGTGTTATTTTCAAGATGTCTAGTAAGTAGGTACCCCCACAAAAGCACAAATGTGAAAAAAAGGCCAAGTTCCTATCCAAAAATGTCGGCCCTTAAAAGCGGTGAGATCAGGAAATTAAGGCCAAGTCTGCATTCCCAATTTTTCGTGTCTGCTGAAAATGCTGGTCTAGAAACGGGAAAAAAGTGGCCCATTACACCATTTAAAAGCAGTTTTATCTATTCTATTTTTGTATAGAATACAATAACATATCTGTATATTTAGGCCATACCTACTTGTATGTATATCATGTTACTTTTAGATTTTTAATTAGTTGTAAGTTTGTTTGAGGGTTTTATGTTGTAAATTTGAAAAGATTTAGACAGAATACCTGTATTAGATAGTAATGCCTCAGGTTTTAACCTCGCCTTATGCTTTCAAGACTCAAGAGTCTGTTAGCATAGTATTATTTAACTTGAGATAGCTGTGCGTTTATACACTTCACTCACGACGTCAGACCATCGTCGCGTCGCGCTAATATCACGTTCTGGGTGACTAGACTAGAGATGTGTAAAGAGTGAGTGAGTTATAAAAAAGAACTACTATTTTCAGTGAATTATTCAGTCAATGAGTCAGGATCCTAGCTGTCTGTAAGTCTATACCTATAGGGAGTTGAAGAATCAGTTAAATATTTTAGGCCCTAACTCTTTCACTGATTAGTTTACTGATAAGTGATAACTCACTCAGTATTTACACATGGTATCTACCTACTTTAGGCTTTAAATGAGATCCTATATAAAAAGCGTTTTTTTGTTTGTTTGTTTTTTTTTTTTTGTATCTGAGGATATAGAATTTCCTAAAGCTGAGATAGCTGTGCGTTTATACACTTCACTCACGACGTCAGACCGTCGTCGCGTCGCGCTAATATCACGTTATTCTGGGTGACTAGACTAGAGATGTGTAAAGAGTGAGTGAGTTATAAAAAAGAACTATTATTTTCAGTGAACTATTCAGTCAATGAGTCAGGATCCCAGCTGTCTGTAAGTCTATACCTATAGGGAGTTGAAGAATCAGTTAAATATTTTAGGACCTAACTCTTTCACTGATTAGTTTACTGATAAGTGATAACTCACTCAGTATTTACACATAATATCTACTTTAGGCTTTAAATGAGATCCTATATAAAAAGCCTTTTTTTTTGTATCTGAGGATGATATAGAATTTCCTAAAGACGCTTTCATTTATTATTTTTCCATGGAAAATTACATTTACACTTTGTTTTTCGCCCCTCGTATTTAGCGAGAACTTAGACTTTTGTACAAGCAATGCGCTATCAATAGCCGGCCGCACCAATTCTTTAATTTATTTTTTACTTAATTTTCTGTTTTACCTACTTACCCGATTTTTGTTTATTTTTTGTAAGATATTTTTTTTGAAAAGGATAAAAGTACCTATACATAGTTTTATAATAAAAGTCTTACGATATGTTTTTGTTGAGATGCCCGTCTTTTTTATTTACTTCGGCTTTAGCACGTTTGGTTATCTCGGAGTTGAGTCCAATCCGTATTTTTTTCCCTGGTTATTAGGTACAGTTCAATCCTCAATTAGTGTAAATGAAAAGGATAAAAGTACCTATACATAGTTTTATAATAAAAGTCTTACGATATGTTTTTGTTGAGGTGCCCGTCTTTTTTCTTTACTTCGGCTGTAGCACGTTTGGTTATCTCGGAGTTGAGTCCAATCCGTATTTTTTTCCCTGGTTATTAGGTACAGTTCAATCCTCAATTAGTGTAAATCGTAAATCCCAAGATTATCTGAATAGCGACCAGTTCCAGATTTTTAGGGGTTATGTGTTTTGCATATAAACTGTACTGTATGAATGGAACAAAAAAGGCATAAAGGGGTGCATGTTTGCTGTTTCACCGGTATTTCAATCAGATATGAGTGCACCCCAAACAGACAGCAACATTTAAAGCACGGACGGTCACCTACAGAAAGCCATAGAATAATAAATTTTATCGAGCACATCTACATTTCAAAATAGTTACATCTTTTTTATGTAGAAATATTTTCACACCAACGCGTTTTTTTTTTTTTCTCCAGAAAAATACATATATTTTTCATACCATTATGTAATTATTTTTCTGAGAAATAAGTCCACAGTGGGTATATTCATTAGAGTACCTATTTTGTGTGGGGAAATGTGATTCGAACCTGTAATAGTCTTACCATTTACAGCTAACAGCTTTATTGAAGTAAAGTTGCTTTTTTTCCTAACAAATTTTCTCAGTACTGCCCTGAACAAGTAATGATTTATAACTTGGATCATTATTGCACCGATTCAAAGAGCAATCATTCAGAATATGTAGGTCCCTATTTTAATAGAAAAGGTTTCTATAAATATAGCGTTTTTGCAATATGTAAGTATCTTAGGTTCGTACTTAGAGAAAAGTTGAGAAATTTTGAAATATCAATTGAGAACACACCCAGGAAGTAGTTGAGAAAATTTCAGATCCCAATTGAGAAGAAATTCAGACAGCAATTGAAAAGTTTTGCATGGAAAATAAAATCCTGGAGAGTTTTCAGTCGATTCAATTTGTAAGAGAGTATTAGTATTGTACTACTTCTATTTTTTACTTTTTTTTTAATTTTATTTTATTATTTTCTGCCTTTTTTTGTGCTGGGCTTTCAAAAGCAAGGCAATTGAAACTTTCTCATTGTAATTTTTTTCAGTCTTGTTTTTTGTTTCTTCCCTCGCCTCTCTGTCTCTCTTTCTCTCGTTAAGACAATACACCCCACGCTTTCTTGTTCTCTCTCTCTCCCCTTTATTTCATTATTTTCTGCCTTTTTTTGTGCTGGGCTTTCAAAAGCAAGGCAATTGAAACTTTCTCATTGTAATTTTTTTTCAGTTTTGTTTTTTGTTTCTTCCCTCGCCTCTCTGTCTCTCTTTCTCTCGTTAAGACAATACACCCCACGCTTTCTTGTTCTCTCTCTCTCCCTCAGTCTCGCTCTATTTGGTTCTCACTCCCTCCTTTTCTCTCCATATATTTTTTTTTCTCTTTCCCACTTTCTTCTTCATCTCTCTATCCTATTCCCTTCCGTACCACTCCTTCCTTTTCATCTCTTCAAACAAAACAGTTTCCAGTATAAGTTACAAAAGGGCAATTTATAAAAAAAGAACAAGAGGGAGGAGGAGGAGGAGAAAATAAAAAACTTGCAGCGGTTGAGTCGAAATTCAAAATAGCCAACTTACTCCCGCGGAACCAAAAGTGCTGAGTTTCGACTTTTCTGTTCATGAAAACACAATTCCAGGGCCGTGTGAGTGTGTGTGTGGGGGGGGGCGTAATTTTTTTGTCCTGGTTGCAGTGTCAGCATTTGCAGCAGCAGCAGCAGCAGTAGTATTAGCATTTGCAACAGTAGCAGTAGTATTAGCATTTGCAACAGTAGCAGTAGTATTAACATTTGCAACAGTAGCAGTAGTATTAGCATTTGCAACAGTAGCAGTAGTATTAGCATTTGCAACAGTAGCAGTAGTATTAGCATTTGCAACAGTAGCAGTAGTATTAGCATTTGCAACAGTAGCAGTAGTATTAGCATTTGCAACAGTAGCAGTAGTATTAGCATTTGCAACAGTAGCAGTAGTATTAGCATTTGCAACAGTAGCAGTAGTATTAGCATTTGCAACAGTAGCAGTAGTATTAGCATTTGCAGCAGTAGTATCAGCAGAAACAACAGGTTCACCAAACAGCACAATGTTATCATCTTCCGAAATTGGGAGCTCCAGGAACTCATACTAGTCATACTTATTCCTACTGTGAGAGTTTTCATGGCGAATAACTTCCTAGTGACCCAAAAGACACAAAAACACAACCCCGACCCAAAGTTGTGACTTTCGTTAGAAATTAATAGCTCACCCTTAAAGGGGATTTAGCTAATAAATTAATAATTGAGCCCTGTTTATAGCAATACCAATGTATAGACGTAGTAGTTAGGCACGAGGACTCAAGTAGGTATGTATTTAGATCTAGATATTCACCAAAGGTAGGTAATGTAAGTATACCTAGGTAGGTATTTAATACAGGTATAGGTGGGTAGGTAATAGGTGTATGTAAGCACCAGAGGAGATAAATAACACGAGTAATCCCTGCACTTGTTTTCCCCCGAGCAGAAAATAAGCATAAATAATTTCCGAGGGCTTCACGAAAATCCCGAGTCAAATGGAGGAAGCCTTTTTATTTTTTAATACCTCTTCCAGGAGGCGATAATCAAATTGCGTCAAACAATATCTGTACGGATGCTTTACAATCTTTAATCTACTTTCTGGGGGTTATTGTGAAGCCCGGATTATACACAAGTACGAGTAGGTACCTACACATTACACACGCTAACATCTGTCTTCCAACTTCACAACTTTGACAGATTATACGTCAAATGTCATGTCAAAAACCGTACACAGTACACACGTACGATGTGTCGAAAGACAACGAAGTTGAAAGATAAGTTGACTCACAACCCACCAGAATTTGTACGTATATTTCTAATTTATACCTTTTTCTTAGTAGGTATCTTGCGTCAGCGCGCGGCGGCATTTGATACTGCTCTGAAAAGCACGGGCCAAGCACGCCTCCAACACCATAAACAAATTTAAACCGGGAGGTAAATGTTTAAATAGACCGCTCCCCCCTCCATTACCTTTTTTATCCCTCCCCCTCTAACCTTCTTATCCCCCTCCTCTGCCCTCAATACGGCGAAATTGTTGACTCAGGAAGAAATTTGTATTTTTCTTTCCGATTCTGGAATTTTCGAGAAAATATCGAAACAATGCAAACAGCACTTCAGAATTCAGATTTAGCGGGCAAAAGAATTATTCATTCAGAGGACTCAGAGGAGGCTTATTTTTGAAGGAAAAAAGAAGAAGGAATTTTGAGATTTTTGAGTGATTACTTGATTAGGTAGGTACCTAGGTACCTATGCCTGATAGGGAACTGTGAATTTGAGGATGAAATTGTAACAGCCGGTCTACAATCTCATTTTAAAGAGTTTGTTAACCTTTGTGAGCTTGCTCCGAGGTTGTTCGGGCCTAGTCCCGAGTATGGTCAGAGGTTAACAATTTAACATGAGATTGTAGGGGTTTACTATTACGTACTTACCTACGTACCTAGCTTTTAACGTAGGTACTGGTGTTATTTCCAAGATGTCTAGTAAGTAGGTAGCCCCACAAAAGCACAAATGTGAAAAAAAGGCCAAGTTCCTATTCAAAAATGTCGGCCCTTAAAAGCGGTGAGATCAGGAAATTAAGGCCAAGTCTGCATTCCCAATTTTTCGTGTCTGCTGAAAATGCTGGATCTCAATTCCTTCAACCTTCTCTCAATTTCAACTTGGCAATGTTTTCCTTTTATTTTCATGTTAATAATAGATACCGTATTTAGGTATTGATTTGAGATTTCGCAGGTATAATGAGGAAGTATAGGTTAACATATGGCCCAAATTTCGTGACATTACATTGAAAATTGACGGAGTTATGTTAGGGGTAAAAATGCGTCGAAATGTTTCGTGTAATATACACACTGGCGTGCTCAGGCCGGAACTTGGCCTGGCGCACTGCCGTGCACCTAGATCTAGTGTAGTAAGTGGTAAGTACCTCTATCGTTACATTTTGCCTTCCTTAAGCTTCCATAATTTCCTCTATTTCTCCGCAAGACAGCTAATTTTCTTTGCCTTTTCTTACAAGAGAAAACTTCATCCTCAACATCCTCTTATAACCAGATACCTACTACCTAGACCTCGGAAATTATACAACAAATCGGCGTTCAATAAACAACAGAGCTTTATGACTTTACCACTTTTTTTAGGAAAACAATGATTATTTTCATATACGTCTAGTTGGTACATTTCTCACAAAAATTGGTTTGAAATTTAGCAAAACAATCGACAATCTAGGTACTCAAAACCTTGAATTATTTATTATGGTGAAGCTGACAGCCTCTTCACAAGATGTTATCAAAATAATCGTTGGGCGGTGTTGTTTCTTAAACAACAATATTTTTCTTGTAACCCGAGTACCCTCCTAATACCCTGAGCTAGAAAAACCCCTTGTTGTTCCTGATATCTTGATAGTGTTAGTTAGTGGATTCCGTACATCCATAGAACAATATACTTCCCCTGTGGTATTCTAACAGTCATATAAAGTTCGTGCTGCTAGCACAGCTTCTAGGGTCTCAGGGGGCTCGTAGTATGCTACCCAGTATGCTACCTAAGGTAGCACTAGCAATACTAGCATACGAATGCTACGTGATGCCCAGATGATTAGGCAATTAGCATAATTAAGTTCTCATTCGTCCTAGATGAAGTTATCTTGAGGAGTTCGATGGTGGAAAATAATCGTAGACTATAGACTCTTGAGTGGAAGGTAACCATTAAGCCAGGGTGCACCGCGCCGTCCCGGAGGCGTTCTCTTCCATCCAGCCTATTGGAAACTTGTGTAGCTCATAAATTTTAGGGAATATAATAAAACAAAGTTTGATCGAGGGTGGGGTTAATGCCTATGGCATTCTCCACCCAAATTGTAAGTGCCACGTTCTGCCTAGGCATTGTAAAGCACCCCATAAAAAATTAACAATACCTACTCTAGAACGATAGATATCCACTTCCCACTTCTCTAGAGAGACTAAGCTAGCAATGGATCATGCATGATTTAAGTTATGAATTTATTTATACCTAGGTACCTACATTTTATACATTTTGCAGACTGTTTTCAATTTTCATGAAAATAAATGTTATCAAAATAATCGTTGGGCGGTGTTGTTTCTTAAACAACAATATTTTTCTTGTAACCCGAGTGCCCTCCTAATACCCTGAGCTAGAAAAACCCTTTGTTGTTCCTGATATCTTGATAGTGTTAGTTAGTGGATTCCGTACATCCATAGAACAATATACTTCCCCTGTGGTATTCTAACAGTCATACCTATAAAGTTCGCTGCTAGCACAGCTTCTAGAGTCTCAGGGGGCTCGTAGTATGCTACCCAGTATGCTACCTAGGTAGCACTAGCAGTACTAGCATACGAATGCTACGTGATGTCCAGATAATTAGCATAATTAAGTTCTCATTCATCCTAGATGAAGTTATCTTGAGGAGTTTGATGGTGGAAAATAATCATAGACTATAGACTCTTGACTTCTTGAGTGGAAGGTAACCATTAGGCCAGGGTGCACCGCGCCGCCCCGGAGGCGTTCTCTTCCATCCAGCTTATTGGAAACTTGTGTAGCTCATAAACTTTAGGGAATATAATAAAACAAAGTTTGATCGAGGGTGGGGTTAATGCCTATGGCATTCTCCACCCAAATTGTAAGTGCCACGTTCTGCCTAGGCATTGTAAAGCACCCCATAAAAAATTAACAATACCTACTCTAGAACGATAGATATCCACTTCCCACTTCTCTAGAGAGACTAAGCTAGCAATGGATCATGCATGATTTAAGTTATGAATTTATTTATACCTAGGTACCTACAACTGCCGTGCACCTAGATCTAGTGTAGTAAGTGGTAAGTACCTCTATCGTTACATTTTGCCTTCCTTAAGCTTCCATAATTTCCTCTATTTCTCCGCAAGACAGCTAATTTTCTTTGCCTTTTCTTACAAGAGAAAACTTCATCCTCAACATCCTCTTATAACCAGATACCTACTACCTAGACCTCGGAAATTATACAACAAATCGGCGTTCAACAAACAACAGAGCTTTTCGACTTCTTATTTATTATTATTACTAGCTGAATTCCGTCGCTTCGCTCCGGAATCCCGCTAGTTCATCCCGAGGCATGGCCAAACTTGTGGAAAAGGTAAACAACAGAGCTTTATGACTTTACCACTTTTTTTAGGAAAACAATGATTATTTTCATATACGTCTAGTTGGTACATTTCTCACAAAAATTGGTTTGAAATTTAGCAAAACAATCGACAATCTAGGTACTCAAAACCTTGAATTATTTATTATGGTGAAGCTGACAGCCTCTTCACAAGATGTTATCAAAATAATCGTTGGGCGGTGTTGTTTCTTAAACAACAATATTTTTCTTGTAACCCGAGTACCCTCCTAATACCCTGAGCTAGAAAAACCCCTTGTTGTTCCTGATATCTTGATAGTGTTAGTTAGTGGATTCCGTACATCCATAGAACAATATACTTCCCCTGTGGTATTCTAACAGTCATATAAAGTTCGTGCTGCTAGCACAGCTTCTAGGGTCTCAGGGGGCTCGTAGTATGCTACCCAGTATGCTACCTAAGGTAGCACTAGCAATGCTGCTAGCACAGCTTCTAGGGTCTCAGGGGGCTCGTAGTATGCTACCCAGTATGCTACCTAGGTAGCACTAGCAATACTAGCATACGAATGCTACGTGATGCCCAGATGATTAGGCAATTAGCATAATTAAGTTCTCATTCGTCCTAGATGAAGTTATCTTGAGGAGTTCGATGGTGGAAAATAATCGTAGACTATAGACTCTTGAGTGGAAGGTAACCATTAAGCCAGGGTGCACCGCGCCGTCCCGGAGGCGTTCTCTTCCATCCAGCCTATTGGAAACTTGTGTAGCTCATAAATTTTAGGGAATATAATAAAACAAAGTTTGATCGAGGGTGGGGTTAATGCCTATGGCATTCTCCACCCAAATTGTAAGTGCCACGTTCTGCCTAGGCATTGTAAAGCACCCCATAAAAAATTAACTATACCTACTCTAGAACGATAGATAATCACTTCCTACTTCTCTAGAGAGACTAAGCTAGCAATGGATCATGCATGATTTAAGTTATGAATTTATTTATACCTAGGTACCTACATTTTATACATTTTTCAGACTGTTTTCAAGGTAGAAATAAAAAATCCCCCGAACTCTCCAAAGCCCTGAACCATCACATTGAAGCACACATTAGGAGCGACACCAAACACAATAGACACTCTCCTACTCTTCACCACTGTTGCCAAACCTAATGGAAAATAGCTCCCCTAGGAGCCTGTGTATATCTCACACCCCTAGCTTTAACCCCCCCCCCTTTTACCCCCCATGAAGTACTGTATCTACTATACGAGTATTAGGTACGTAGTATGTGTTTGGTTGTTGATTCCGCTTTCATGCTCTGTTTATGCCTAGTCGACTGTTTTCAGCTAATAATATATGACGTTTAGGCCAATAAAACTCATGTAGGTACCTAATAGAAGGAGAAAAAAATTGTTATACTACCATTTTTTTCCTCCATGTGGAGTAAAAAGAGAGGATTAGGGGAAAGCAGAGTTTTGGAACAGCTCTCAGGAGGTTCTGGATTCGGATCTCGTATCCTGCAGGAAATTTCAGAGCTACTACACCTACCTACCTTCTTATTGTTTTATTCTTTTATTCTTTTCTTTTTTTTCTTCTCTTATTTTCTTATTATTATTTTTATTATTATTATTTAAATACCTTGCTTAACGCTCTACAGGGAGGGCAATTTAATAGAACTTTTAATTCACCATGTTAAATATGTGCCTACATTTATAAGCCCTTTATTTCCCTTTACATGTTAATAAGTCTAATATTACCTACACTTCATGTGTAAATTCACCCCCCCCCTTATTTATTTCCATTAAATTTCAAATACACTCACCCATTTTCACGTGAACTACATTTGCCTCGTATTACCTCCCCTCTCTTCCCCTCTCTCGTTGCATTCTCTTATTTCCCTTTTCTCCCTATTCCCTCCCTAACCTCTTCCTCTTTTATTCCTTCTTGTTCCCTACTTCTCCGTCTATTTCTTCCTTCCCCCTCCTACACTTTCCCTCCCTTTATCCTTCTTCCTCTTTCCTCTCTTCTCCCATCTCACTATTTCCCTCCCTTCCTCTCTCTTTCCTTTCCTCTTCTCCTCCCTTTCCCTCTATTCCCCCCCCTTCGCTCCCCCGATCCAATCATCCCCAATGCTAATTTGAATGAAGCAATATGTACCATTTCGTAATACACCTACTTATGTGGTTTTGCAATTAATGCCATTCACATCCTCTTCAGAGTGGTGTGGTTTTACCATGGCTTTGCCTTTCACTTGATCCGTTGTCCCCCCACCCGAAAAATAAGTAATTTAGCTACCTTTATCTTCATTAGTACAAGTGGGTCAGTTTTGTTGTCTTCATCAGTGGTCAAGGTCCATTCTGAAGATCTGTGGGTTTCACATTGTGGGATTATTATTTGTTCTTTTGTTTCGACGCTAACATGGTTGATTGTGTCAGAGAGTGACCAGTCTATTTTACCAATCAGTCTTTTCTACTGTTATTATTTTTTTTTTCAATACCTACCAAAGAAAAGAGAAAATTGTACAAAAGGGATCCTGCTTTAAAGTCACAAGAGTCTTCAGAAAGCTCACAAGGTACTGAAAGTTCTGCCTCAGAATCAGAACTCTCAGAATAGGTTGGGAAATAGATAAGTACCTACACCTACATACATACGAGTATGTATATTTGTATAAATGTACCAAAATGTGCTTTTCTACTTAAGGAACAGCATAATTAGGTACATAATTATTTACAAGCGTGCATTTTCATTTACTCGGAAACATTAAAGCATTACATTAGGTATTGCTGTGCTGCATAAAATTGACGAAGGTCGAAGAGGCTTTAATATCAGCCTTTTGCCAAAATTAATTTCTCACGTAGGTGTATTTTTTTCAATACCTACCAAAGAAAAGAGAAAATTGTACAAAAGGGATCCTGCTTTAAAGTCACAAGAGTCTTCAGAAAGCTCACAAGGTAGGTACTGAAAGTTCTGCCTCAGAATCAGAACTCTCAGAATAAGGTAGGGAAATAGATAGGTACCTACACCTACATACATACGAGTATGTATATTTGTATAAATGTACCAAAATGTGCTTTTCTACTTAAGGAACAGCATAATTACATAATTATTTACAAGCGTGCATTTTCATTTACTCGGAAACATTAAAGCATTACATAGGTATTGCTGTGCTGCATAAAATTGACGAAGGTCGAAGAGGCTTTAATATCAGCCTTTTGCCAAAATTAATTTCTCACGTAGGTGTAATAATTATTATTATCATCCTATACCTATGTTTGAGTTCATGTATTATTTTGTGTTCAATGACCAATCAACCCATCATTGTCCTATTGGTAGTTAGGGTCAAAAACCGAACGAAATAGCTGATTTAGTGAGGTCTATGAGCACTTGCTATGTTTGAGTCTACACAGTTATGATGTTCGTCCCATCATGGTCCTATTGATAGTTAGGGTCAAAAACCGAACGAAATAGCTGATTTAGTGAGGTCTATGAGCACTTGCTATGTTTGAGTCTACACAGTTATGATGTTCGGGACGGTTCAGTCGACATCGATCGACGGCCGTCGACTATGTGTGGATAGACAAACTGTTCAAGAGTTATGGTGAAACCAGTTTTATAGTGCGAGAGTTATGGCTTTACCATAAAGTTCGAAATCCACCTTAACTCTGGAATAGATTCTATTTTGATGAAATATGGCAATCATGTTTAGCACAGTAAGAAAATTTGCTCAACTTTGAGCTCTCTCGAGCCTTGATCCCCGTGAGCGTGAGAACACCGCACGTTATCGTATTAGGGGAAATTTTTCTGTCCGAGATTTTATGATTTACTGAACCACTTTAATCATTCGTACCCACATTTTACCCATTTAGGATTTTTCCGCTTAATTCTTCCAAGATATAAAATTGAACATAGGGCCCCGTACAGCACTGTTGGGATTAATTGAATCAAGTCCCGACATTATTTTCCCTCTTGCTATTGGCAGGCCTATGGCAATCATGTTAGCACAGTAAGAAAATTTGCTCAACTTTGAGCTCTCTCGAGCCTGGATCCCCGTGAGCGTGAGAACACCGCACGTTATCGTATTAGGGGAAATATTTCTGTCCGAGATTCTATAGTTTACTGAACCACTTTAATCATTCGTACCCACATTTTACCCATTTAGGATCTTTCCGCTTAATTCTTCCAAGGTATAAAATTGAACATAGGGCCCCGTACAGCACTGTTGGGATTAATTGAATCAAGTCCCGACATTATTTTCCCTCTTGCTATTGGCAGGTCCCAATATATCCCTTCATAAATCCTATACCTACATAATATATTGCATATGAGCTCTACAGTGTAGTTATATTGATTGCCGGGGGGAGGGTAACTTTGTTATTTATGCGTTTTTTTCTGCCTTCTCTATTTGCCTCTCTCCCACTTTCCTCTCTTCTCTTTCCCCTTCTGGTACATAATATATTGCATATGAGCTCTACAGTGTAGTTATATTGATTGCCGGGGGAGGGTAACTTTGTTATTTATGCGTTTTTTTCTGCCTTCTCTATTTGCCTCTCTCCCACTTTCCTCTCTTCTCTTTCCCCTTCTCCCACCTCTTTCCTCCCCCCTCTTTCCCTCCAGATTTTTCTCTCGAAAGCGCGGGAAATATAATGTACAAAGCTATACCTTTCTACCTATGTATACCTACATAGCTACCTACCTACCTACCTATATATGTATACCTATCTACCTCTATGTTATTATTTTATGATACAGAGTTACGTTTTTCCGGCCTGCCCTCCACCCCAACCCCTCCACAGCTATAGCCCTTTGGTTTTCACCTCTGAACTTCTATCGCGGTGAAAGTTTGAAACCACGGCGAAAGAAATTGAAATTGGATTTTTTTTCATGTTTGTAAACATTTGAAACCTGGCCCTTGGTGGTTCGGAAAATTATGTACGTACCTAATGTTCAATATAAGCAATTTCTACATCAAAGGCTCTGGGTTGAATTCCAGTTCTGTCAGGTAAATATTTCATAATTATGTACTATGTACCTATTTATGTAGGCTGCTATGTACATAGGGATATAAAGTATCAGGCACCTTCCTTTAGTTTCACAAATAGGTAAATTCATCAAAATCAATAAACACAAAAGTGTCGCCTTTTGCTCATGATAATTTTAATGGAAGGAAGGAATGAGATTCAAAATGTTAAAATGGTGATCTAGTTATAAGAAAAAGAGTAAAATATGAGACCTACATACTTGGTAGCCGAAGTCTGCTTTTTCTCTGTAGGTATTTGTTAGTCAGGCGATCACGCAAGAGTATAAAAGGTGATAGGTATGGGGTAAAACTCCTGAGTAGGAAATAGGAAAGTATTTACCTTATTCCTGTTTAAAGATCCAAGATACACAGAGTTCTTGTCCCTGGGTTTTAGCCTTGACTAGGGGTTGCCCACTTGACTTCCAAGATATGTACCAAGATATGTACCTGCTCACTTGACTTCCAACATATGTAATGCTAATTCTCGACCTTCACCCACTAGTTTTACTCTTGTGCAAGGGTTATGAAAGGTATCTTAGGTGTTGGGTAACCTTTCGTTACCTACCTTTTGTTTGGAGAGACCATTCCTGAAAAATCAGAGAAAAGAAAAAGACTTCCATAATGTAAACATTACTTGAGGCCATTTCTATAGCTTTCGTTCAATGAAATATCTCCAGAGTGATTCAGAAATTATGTTTCATCCTAAAATGATCACCGCGTGGTAGTCCGTCCCAATATTCAAGTGAAATCTTATGAATGCCGTGAAACTATTTAGGTATGCAATGTGCAACACAAGTTGAATAACGAATCCCAGATTTTCCCAGCGCCCAGCGGAAATAGCACTTTGAATTGAAGCTTTGAACTTTGAATGCACAAGTTCTCAACAGATCACTGAGGTTAAGAAATATTGCGCGTGGTGGAAATATTTGAATGGGACCATATGGGCAGTTGCGTGCTGCTGTTGTTTTTCTGGCCTACTCAGGCTGGATGAGGTTTGAAATTCCCGTCACATGTAACGTTAAGTTGGCGTTTATAAAGTTGCGTTAGAAGGTTAGAACTGTATTACTTCCCCCCCGGAAAGTCAAAGCCTATTTTGCCTCAAGAAACATCCTGTGTTTATGCAAAAAAATTAATTTTCATTTTTCCAATCATTTTTTCCTCCTCACTCAATTTCATTAAGCGTAGGTCGTAGGTATTTTCTCCCGTCATTTCCTTGTCAGCAGCTTTTGAACCTAATCCCCTAGGCTCGAAACATACACACATACCTAGGTGTAGGTGGAGCTTTTATCTCTGTTCTCGGGATAGATAATAACATAGGCCTCTGCACTTTGCGTATTCTGATGGCAGGGTTTTTTCAAACAAATTCATTGATGTTTAATGGTTGAGTAGGTACTTACTCATATTAAATAACGTAGCTACATGAAGTACGTATGTACATATCTACTATACGAGTACGTAGTATGTGTTTGGTTGTTGATTCCGCTTTCATGCTCTGTTTATGCCTAGTCGACTGTTTTCAGCTAATAATATATGATGTTTGTCCGGGGAAGGGCGTGAATGGGAAATCCTATATACTGTCATGAGTTTATTATGCAATGACATAATATATCATTTTGTACTCTAGTGCACATTAACATAATAATGTATGCAAGTTGAAAAAAATGTATTAACATGTATTTCACGCAGCAGCAAAAAGTCAAATTCCCTCGGAGGAAAGATTTCCCAGGGGCTTAAAGGCTCACTTGCACGAGTTGTAATTTATCATGTGAGAATTTTGTCTACGGCTATTCTGAATGTGCAATATGCAGAACTTGAAATTAATCGCGAGTACCATAAGTGAGAAACCGTTCCCACTAACTACAATGCGGAATAAAATCGAGTCGTGTGTAGTGGGAACACTTTCATTATAGTACCTATATTGCCTACAGTGCATTTTGTGTCGTTCGGAAAGAAATCGTGTGAAACTCACGACAAGTGGAAACGGGGCGTATGATCAGTGGTTTATCAGGAGGTAAATTAGGTTATTCCTGTTAAATATATAAATTTATTGAAAATTTATTAACTGTGATATTCTCTATTGGAATAGGTCATTTGAATCAATAGTAGAAAACTTCATACTCATTTTGACGGTACGGATTACGATTACGAGTTACGGCCCGTCTGTGGTCAGCCTAATAGACTAAAACTGATATTGTGTCCATTAAAAGATTTAAAAGGGGCCATGGTACTATGTAATTTGCTGATTGCTCTGTCGAGCATTTAATTCCATATTTGGTTGGTTAATCTAAAAAATGTATTTTATTATTATTTTATTATTTTTTTTGTGAAATTTTTGGGGGGGTTGTATGTTTATTAGCTTAAGGTCGGTATTGGATATCGATAGTCAAATCTGTATCGATAGTAGCAGCTAGAAAAAGGTGTGAAGGCTCCGCCATTCTACTCTACTCCCCATTTTCTACACCCCCACCCACTTATCTATCCTCCCATTTTTGCTACCCACCCCTGTCACCTCCACAGAGTATTCAATGGGGATGATTTACACGTTCCAAATGGGAGAGGAAATTCATACTTTGAGAAAATCGTTTTCTCCCCCACTTTTCTTCACATTTTGATTAGTTAGATATTATTCGCATTTCCTCTTTCTTTCAATTCATCACCCCTTCTTTCGTTTTCTTTGCCACTCCTCCTCCTCCTCTTCTTCTTCTTCTTTCTCTTCCTTTCTTTCTTTTCAGTGTCTAATCCTTACTTCCCTTGTCTTCTATTGTTCCTCAATACCTGATCCCTCTCTTTCTCTCCCCCTCCCTCTCTCTCTCTCCCCCTCCCCCTCACCCCCCCCCTCTCTATTGTCCTATCGACAGCTAGGGTCAAAAACCGAACGAAATAGCTGATTTAGTGAGGTCTATGAGCACTTGCTATGTTTGAGTCTACACAGTTATGATGTTCTAATTCACTCCTCCTCCTCCTCCTCTTCTTCTTTCTCTTCCTTTCTTTCTTTTCAGTGTCTAATCCTTACTTCCCTTGTCTTCTTTTGTTCCTCAATACCTGATCCTCTTTCTCTCCCCCTCCCTCTCTCTCTATACATAATCTTTATTTCTCCTACCTTACTTCTTTCATTTCTCCATATTTCAGTACACAGGTAGTATCTCTTTCTACCTCTCTTTGTCTCCCTCTCTCTCTCTCTTTGTTCCCCCCTCTCTCTCTCTCTCTTCACCGCACGGAAATGCTGTTGCAAATCCATCCTGAAATGTATTTTCCTTCCAACCAAAACTTTGGCAATATTATTTTAAATATCAGGATAAGACAGCACCTATTCGGTACCACCATGTATATCAGAGAAACAGGAAAAGCGAAATCTAATATATATAAAAATTAATGTTTGTTTGTTCGAACTTTATGCCTGGCCAAACCGCTCATCAGATTGCTATGAAACTTTGTGAACTTATTGCTTGCACTCCCGTGAAGGTTATAGGCTATTTTCCGGTTCGTTTTTGTTAAGCTACGCCAAGCAAGACCACTAAATGGATAAGTGATATGAGCGGCCATGCCTTAAGGATTTACTATAGCAGAAATCCGGAGCGAAGCGATAAAAGAGAAAGCAGGTAATAGGAAGAGAAAAGGAATGAATAGTAGGAAAAGAAACAGAAAGGGGGAGAGACTGGAGACAGCTTCGACAGCATGAATCGAAAATTTGTATGATTGCCTGGTATCTAGTTTGTGTATGCAATGTGCTTGGCACAAACAACCCAGAACACAAAGGAATAACAGTTTTGATAGAATAGATGTAAGTAGGTACCTAGTTGTAGTTACGTATAATGTAATTAGGTATTTTATATTATTTATAAATTGTAATACAATAATGGGAAGATTATTCATAATCATAAGAGTACGAAGGATTTATATTTATTAGGTACCTCCCATTAGTATACCTGGTAAACCAGCTGAAACATTATGTCTGGGTTGGAAGAAGCATAAGTAAACTTCATTTTGTTTTCTTTACGTTAGTTTCAAAAGGTTTTTTCCAACAGAAGAACTCCAAAGCGGAGTCTGATATCAAAAGAAAGTATCTAGAACTTTGACAAACAATTTGTATAACTTTAAAGAGAGAGAGAGAAAAAAAAACTAATTTCAAAATTGAAAATATATATTTCGAAAGAAGAAGAGGAATTTCATCTTTTTAATATAAAACAGAACTCATTTCTGTCATTCTCTCTGTATTTCTTGGTCGGTAATTTGTATTTCGTGACAAATGTTATGGAAGAAAGAAGATAGACGAGAAAAAAAGTTAGAATTTAGAAGGAGGGACGGAGGGATAGGGAGAGAATATTATTAGGGATGAAGAAGAAAATGGAGCACGAAGCAATTTTAAGAAGAGTATGAGTATTGAAGTAGTTACCTCTTTATAATCTCCAAATATTATGACTAAAGTGTCTGTTAAAGCTAAAAGTAGAGGTAGGTAGGTATTTAAATATATTCTATTATTTCGATTTTGAGTAACATTATTCCTATTCCTAGAAACATTAATTATACCTACCTACCTACCTACCTAGAGTCGTCCTAATCACATTTATAATCCCGATCTGTGGGTTCCTGGAAGGTAGAAGGTATTCTCTTGTAATCAGAAGTTAAAGTGAACTGAAGTAGGTATAGCGGTATAGCAAAAACAAAATACTAAATTACTCTTAGGTAATAAGTAGACCATTATTCTTTGGAATTCCTCATTTTACTAACATTAGTGTTAATATTGAGATAAAAACAAAAATCAAAGGCAAATCAACAAAGAGGATTTGATAACGGAGCGGGAGCGCTTGTTCAACCATCTTTTTTTTTTTTTTTTAGCTAAATTATTCCCTTTTTAGCTCGTCCTTCCTTTATTATTACGATAGTAATAAAGTGGGAGGGAGAGGAGGGAGAGGATGGGATTATTGAAGATGAGCATGGGAGAGAGGAAAAATGTAGGCGAGGAAAGGAGAGGTTGAGACTATGGGAGGAGGAGAGTAAAGGAGAGAGAAGAGGGGAGGAGGGCTTTCCTTATGGAAGAGGAGAGAAGAAATATTTAGGAGAAAGAAACAGAGGAGAGTATAGGAGGAAAAAATTACAAGAGAAGGAAAGAGGGAAGGACAGGAGATGAGGAGAAGGAGGAGGCTGATTGGGGGAGGATAGGAGAGGGGGAAGAGGAAGGGAGGGAAAGAAGAGAGAGAGAGAGACAGACATTTTTACACAATGAACCGAAGAGAAAACAAAAGTCAGACATGAAGATAGGAATCGAAGGTAGGCCCTCTGACGCCCTTTCCTACCTCTTCAGTGTTAATATTCATTCATAAATAACAAAAGTCAGACATGAATATAGGAATCGAAGGTAGGCCCTCTGACGCCCTTTCCTACCTCTTCAGTGTTAATATCCATTCATAAAATATAATTACCTACCTACTTTCATATCGTTTTTTGCCCATTCATATAATAATACAACATATGACATTTGATCACAACACATTTTTACTTTCTATTTTTTTGCATTAGTAAAAAAAAAAAAAAAAAAAAAAAAAATTTTGAGCGATGCGATGTCATGAAGGAAAAGCAAAAGGATCAAATTCCACATTTCACAAACCATTGATAAATAAAATAGTGACGAACGAAAAACTGTTTCTGAAGTCAGCAAAATAGAAGAAAAAAATGTTTCCTGGTGCCTCTCCTCATCCTCCAAACATTCCTAAAATATTGTCACACAGAATACTAAGGGATCGTTACCAGTACTGTATCATTTCCTTTCTGAGATTAATCTAATATCGCGCTTCGATATTTAACAAAATACTCATTACTTACATCAAGGGTGGGGTGGTAGAGAAATGCCCTTAGGCATTAACCCCACCCTTGATCAAAACTTTATTTTGTATTTATATTTGGTGACCATCTGTAATCTGTAAATAAAGTTTGATCCAATGTATAATAATAGATAATAAAAAATACCTACATTTAAGGTATGGTATTATTTTCATCCCTTTTTAAGTCGTCCTTCCTTTATTATTACCAAATAGTAATAAAAAGGTATAAGGGACGGACATTGTATTCGCCTTCGGTGTCGTCTGTCCTGTCACTCTGTCTTCAGCTCTGTCTAGTTCCATAGAAGGACTTAATCCAACCTGGTCGACCTGTATACTCAAAATTACAAAATTAAACGGTCTTTTTATCAGACACGAAAAAATGGTGGTGCAAATTTTGTCCCAGAAAACCTTAAAGTTCATTTGGTAATTTTGGGATTTTTTTTTTTTTTTTTTTTTTTCACATTTTCTCACACAAAATAATGAGCTCTGATCTTGAAATTTGTCGCGACGACCTATGAACTCAAATCGAGAAAGTTTTAGATAACACTTCAGTCGATCTTTTAAGACCGGTTTTAGCGTCATCTATGTTAAGCTACGCCGAGCAAGGCCAATAAATGGATGGGTGACTTGTACACTATATTGGGAATAAAGGGAGAACGGGCTCTAGTCTTGATTTTAAATCATTACATGAAAGTAAAATTAAAAAATCAAATCAAGAATAATAATAAACTGAATATTAAACAAATTAGGTAGGTACATAGGTATTCTTTAACCACGATCGAATAAACTACGGGCTAAAAAATTCCCGGAGGGACGGGCCCAGCTTGTTCATCCCTCGAAAAATGTCCCAAGGGTATTGAACAGGGACATCAATTTTTTTTGAAATGGGAATTTTTTGTTTCTCTCCGTTCTGTGCTACTCTTACTTCCGAATAAAGTCTATTAAAATTTACTTTGGAAAAAATAAAAACAAAAAGAAATAAATAAAGAACAATAAAATCTAGGTCAAGTTGGTTGTTTTATTTCAATTTGGTATTTGAAAAGTTCGTGTCGAATAAGTACTTGAATAATTATTTTATTGAAGGAGTGAAGTGAGTTCGAAGTTTTATATTAAAAAGAAAATCTTCTCATTATATAATCATAGGGCCCAAGGGGACTTTCGGCGGTCTTATTGGGCCTTCTTAAAAAATTCATTAGATTCGCCATAACTCCCGAAGGGTTTGTCCCATTGCGATAAAATTTGGTACCTAAATATGTTCATCACCTAAGAGACCTTTGGGCAATTTTGGGCCCAAGCGGATCTTTGGGGGCCCGAAGCGGTCCCTTTTCTTAGTGAATTTTACAATTCACGAAATCACTGCAGCGCGTTATAAAATTTTGTGTGACCGCCTGGTATCTGTTTTGAGTATGCATTGACAAGGATGCAACACAAAACTTTTGGTTAGGATAGGTGCTGCAGTTGGCGGCATTTAGGCCGATTTTTGGCGGCTTTCGACCACTTTTCGGCGGTTTTCAGCTATACTGACTAAACGGTTAGAGATATTGTAAAAGTTAGGGTAAAAGAACACTCAAATAAGCATCATTCAATAGGATAAGGAAAGTCGTGTGATGTTCACACCAGATTTTTCTTAGTGAATTTTACAATTCACGAAATCACTGCAGCGCGTTATAAAATTTTGTGTGACCGCCTGGTATCTGTTTTGAGTATGCAATGTGCCAAAAAAGAAATCAACCAAGTCACAAATTTGTATCGTGACGGAGGCCCCGTGCGAAAATGGAAAGAAGCTGCAAAGGCAGAACGATACGCCCAGATCTTTCACCTTCTTGATGACAGGGAGCTATCAAGAAATAAACACCAGAGTCACAAATTTGTACCGTGATGGAGGCCCCGTGCGAAAATGGAAAGAAGCTGCAAAGGCAGAACGATACGCCCAGATCTTTCACCTTCTTGATGACAGGGAGCTATCAATCAAAATAAAATTTCTTTTCTCAAAGTAAAATTTCTGTCTCACTGATGTTTTTTTTTGACATTAACCTGCTCAGTCCCAATGGGGAATTGTCATCTACATCCAAAGTTATCTGAATTTGGGAGTGAAAAATAAAACCTTACTTTACGTAAAATGTTCATGTGTTATAAAAACCCGTCGTTGAGCTACTTCTTCTTGTCTGTTCCTTCATTGATTCCATGTCCATATTGTTCATAATTCATATCCAATTTATTTTCCTAATATTCCATCTTATTATCAGTCTTATGTTGCAGGTGGTGTGCTGATTTCGGGCGGTCACGTGACAAAAGATCGTACTTTGACCTCGACATATTATCCTCAGTGTGACTAATCGCCTCTCTAGTACCTAGTGTTCCTAATCGGGTTTTTCCGGGTGCGTGCGATTTTTCGCGAGTGTTTTTGCGGGTGGCTCCGGGAGTTTTTCCGGTTTTCGTTCGATTTTAAATAATCTGGTTTAGTGAATATGGTGAAGTGGACTTAACCTATTGGGACGCCATGGACTTACGAAACTTCCATTGATTCAGTTGGTAAGTTGTGCACTCATACTACCTCCCTTTTCCAGGTCTGTATCAAACAACATCTTTGTGTTTTCCCCAAATTTGAAGGTACCGCTTTCGCATTACATCAAGGCACATTCTTTTACATCCGTGACTATCCAAGAAGGGAAAAGTTTGGTTAGAAAATTTCCGCCCTCGCAGAGATTCGAACCCAGCACCTCCGGGTTGAGAGCCAGTGCTCTTGACACTCGGTCACAAAGGTGGGTTAGTTAATTACTAGTTACATAAAAATAAATAATGTCACATCAAAGTGTATTATTCTTAATAATAATG
>NW_007378498.1:63672-107675 GCF_000475195.1 Diaphorina citri
AGAGGAGGGAGGAACGCTTGATTGTCATTTTTAACTTTCAAAAATTAGATTTCTTTGTGAACCCCTTTCACTCACACATTGTGCTTTGAGAAGTTGAGTGAGACTCTCACTGTGAGAGAGACTGCCAGGGAGGTAAAGGAAGGAGAAAGATATAGAGAAAGAAGGAGGAGAAAAAGGGAGGAGACAACAAAACTAGAGAAAGAGGAAGGGAAAGATAGAAGAGAGGGGTAAGAAAGAAACAGAAGAATTAGGAGGGATACGGGGAAGAGAAAGAAGGATAGCAGAGTAGGAAGAGGAGAGAAGGGGTGAATTATACGAACATATTTTGTTTGGATCTCTAGAGGGAAGAGATGGAGGGAGGGAAAAAAAAGGTTAGGTAGTGGGAAGGTCTAGGAGGAAAAGGTAGGGCGGAAGAAAACAGGAGGAGGAGGGCAGAAAGTGGTGGAGGAGGAAAAGGCAAAAGGTAGTAGGAGAAGGGAGAGACCTGTGTACATCAATCATTCTCCTCCCTATGCGATTATAATGCCATGTACCTAGGTAATATGTAGGCAGGTAATGTGAGTAACCGTACCCCTAAATATGTAGGTAGGTAGGTAGATAGGTAATATGAATAACCTTACCCCTAATAAATAATATGGAGTTATGGAGATACATAGGTAGGTCTGTAATATGACATAAAATATGAGACCTACATACTTGGTAGTCGAAGTCTGCTTTTTCTCTGTAGGTATTTGTTAGTCAGGCGATCACGCAAGAGTATGAAAGGTGATAGGTATGAGGTAAAACTCTTGAGTAGGAAATAAGAAGGTATTTATTTACCTTATTCCTGTAAGATCCAAGATATACAGAGTTCTTGTCCCTGGGTTTTAGTCTTGACTAGGGGTTACCCACTTGACTTTCAAGATACGTACCTACATATGTAATGCTAAATCTCGACCTTCACCCCCTAGTTTTATGCTTGTCCAAGGGTTATGAAAGGTATCTTAGGTGTTGGGTAACCTTTCGTTACCTACCTTTTGTTTGGAGAGACCATTCCTGAAAAATCAGAGAACTGAATTTTTAAACAAATTCTACCGAACTACAAAGATGATATTAACAACATATAAAAACAAACAATATTGATAGAGTGAAACAATGTTGAAGGGTGGGGTTAATGCCTATGGCGTTTTTATACAAATTTTGCTTGCAATCTGGGTCGGGGAGGATTATTATTTATAAATTATAATACAATAATGGGAAGATTATTCATAATCATAAGAGTACGAAGGATTTATATTTATTAGGTACCTCCCATTAGTATACCTGGTAAACCAGCTGAAACACTATGTCTGGGTTGGAAGAAGCATGAGTAAACTTCATTTTGTTTTTCTTTACGTTATTTTCAAAAGGTTTTTTCCAACAGAAGAACTCCAAAGCGGAGTCTGATATCAAAAGAAAGTATCTAGAACTTTGACAAACAATTTGTATAATATTAACAACATAACAATAAACATTATTGATAGAGTGAAACAATGTTGAAGGGTGGGGTTAATGCCTATGGCGTTTTTATACAAATTTTGCTTGCAATCTGGGTCGGGGAGGGGGGGCTGGGGCTTTGACTCGGTGACTTGACAATTCAGAGGTTGATGGCTCGACATTTTTACCGACATTAAAATTACTCTTCATTACTACTGTTACTCTTCATTAAGGTTCTGCAACAAAGTCAATATGAGTGGAAATTCTCTAACTTTTTGTAGATAGGTACATGTTATGTAAATAGGTAATCGTAAACAGTGATTCATATTCGTTATAATAATATGAAATTTTAAAAATTGAAATACTTGAATGGGTTGCCAGAGAAAAAAAAAAACTAATTTCAAAATTGAAAATATAGGTATATTTCGAAAGAAGAAGAGGAATTTCATCTTTTTAATATAAAACAGAACTCATTTCTGTCATTCTCTCTGTATTTCTTGGTCGGTAATTTGTATTTCGTGACAAATGTTATGGAAGAAAGAAGATAGAGGAGAAAAAATGGGTTGCCAGTTTGCCACTCGGCAGACTTCATTAGTAGATATAATTAACTAATTACCTTTTCATTATTTGGATTTTAAAACATATTACAGGCTTCCACGTGTGAAAAAAATAAAATAAAATCTACAGCATTATCATAGTATTCTCTCGTATCTCACTCCCAAAGTACCCCCCTGCCCCGTATAAAAGCTTGACTCTCGACTGTGTTACATACTTTTTGTAATCCGGGGAAGGGCGTGAATGGGAAATCCTATACTGTCATGAGTTTATTATGCAATGACATAATATATCATTTCTGTACTCTAGTGCACATTAACATAATAATGTATATATGCAAGTTGAAAAAAAATGTATTAACATGTATTTCACGCAGCAGCAAAAAGTCAAATTTCCTCGGAGGAAAGATTTCCCAGGGGCTTAAAGGCTTACTTGCACGAGTTGTAATTTATCATGTGAGAATTTTGTCTACGGCTATTCTGAATGTGCAATATGCAGAACTTGAAATTAATCGCGAGTACCACAAGTGAGAAACCGTTCCCACTAACTTATCCGGAATAAAATCGAGTCGTGTGTAGTGGAAACACTTTCATTAGTACATTGCCTATAGTGCATTTTGTGTCGTTCGGGAAGAAATCGTGTGAAACTCACGACAAGTGGAAACGGGGTGTAAGGTGAACGGGGCGTAATATGATCAGTGGTTTATCAGGAGGTAAATTAGGTTAGTCCTGTTAAATATATGTATAAATTTACCAACCTTAGTGGTGCAGTTGTTAACGCGTTGGACTTTGGATCTGGAGGTTGGTGGTTCGAGTCCAAGTCATGTCATAAAATTTAAAACTAATTTCAAAATTGAAAATATATATTTCGAAAGAAGAAGAGGAATTTCATCTTTTTAATATAAAACAGAACTCATTTCTGTCATTCTCTCTGTATTTCTTGGTCGGTAATTTGTATTTCTTGACAAATGTTATGGAAGAAAGAAGATAGAGGAGAAAAAAAAGTTAGAATTTAGAAGGAGGGACGGAGGGATAGGGAGAGAATATTATGAGGGACGAAGAAGAAATTGGAGCACGAAGCAATTTTAAGAAGAGCATGAGTATTGAAGTAGTTACCTCTTTATAATCTCCAAATATTATGACTAAAGTGTCTGTCAAAGCCAAAAGTAGAGGTAGGTACATAAATATTCTACCTATTATTCTGATTTTTGGTAACATTTCCTAGGAATATTAATTATACCTACCTAGAGTCGTCCTAATCACATTTATAATCCCGATCTGTGGTGTGTGTTCCTGGAAGGTAGAAGGTATGCTCTTGTAATCAGAAGTTAAAGTGAACTGAAGTAGGTATAGCGGTATAGCAAAAACAAAATACTAAATTACCTACTCTTAATAAGTAGACCATTATTCTTTGGAATTCCTCATTTTACCAACATTAGTGTTAATATTGAGATAAAAACAAAAATCAAAGGCAAATCAACAAAGAGTATTTGATATGCAAAATGGTGTTTAGGCGTTATTGTTTTTTAAACGGCGATATACTCGTACAAATAGCTATTAAACCCCTCTACAGCCTTTAGAAATGACTTGTGAGGTTCTATATGAGCATCGCTTTGATATAAAAAGGGTAAAATTATGTGCATGGTTGATAAATTTAACCTGCCTCGGTTTATGTATTTAACCTGCCTCGGTGGTGTAGTGGTCAAGGCGCTCGCCTGGTAAACAGGAGGCCGTGGGTTCAATCCCAGCCGAGGTATGGAATTTTATCCTCAATATAATTTGAGAATTTGACCACAATAATAATAATAATAATAATAATAGAGGCACTATTATTATTAAATTTATTGAAAAATTATTAACTGTGATATTCTTTATTGGAATAGGTCATTTGAATTAAAAGTAGAAAACTTTATACTAATTTTGACGGTACGATTACGAGTTACGGACTTACGGCCCGTCTGTGGTCAGCCTAATAGACTAAAACTGATATTGTGTCCATTAAAAGATTTAAAAGGGGGCACGGTACTATGCTTTTTAATTTGCTGATTGCTCTGTCGAGCATTTAATTCCATATTTGGTTGGTTAATCTAAACGTATTTTATTATTATTTTATTAATTTTTTTTTGCGAAATTTTTGAGGGGGTTGTATGTTTATTAGCTTAAGGTCGGTACCTATTGGATATCGATAGTCAAAGTTGTATTGATAGTAGCAGCTAGAAAAAGGTGTGAAGGCTCCGCCATTCTACTTTACTCCCCATTTTCTATACCCCCACCCACTTATCTATCCTCCCATTTTTGCTACCCACCCCTGTCACCTCCACAGAGTATTCAATGGGGATGATTTACACGTTCCCGCGAGTGTTTTTGCGGGTGGCTCCGGGAGTTTTTCCGGTTTTCGTTCGATTTTAAATAATCTGGTTTAGTGAATATGGTGAAGTGGACTTAACCTATTGGGACGCCATGGACTTACGAAACTTCCATTGATTCAGTTGGTAAGTTGTGCACTCATACTACCTCCCTTTTCCAGGTCTGTATCAAACAACATCTTTGTGTTTTCCCCAAATTTGAAGGTACCGCTTTCGCATTACATCAAGGCACATTCTTTTACATCCGTGACTATCCAAGAAGGGAAAAGTTTGGTTAGAAAATTTCCGCCCTCGCAGAGATTCGAACCCAGCACCTCCGGGTTGAGAGCCAGTGCTCTTGACACTCGGTCACAAAGGTGGGTTAGTTAATTACTAGTTACATAAAAATAAATAATGTCACATCAAAGTGTATTATTCTTAATAATAATGACTAATCCCAGGGAAATTAGGATGACCGATAAATTTTGGAGTTTGGGCACTTTTTTTTTCTTCTAAATTCAGCTCATTTCCAACTTACGATACCCTTGACACTCGGTCACAAATGTGGGTTAGTTAATTACTAGTTACATAAAAATAAATAATGTCACATCAAAGTGTATTATTCTTAATAATAATGTTAGTCATTCCCAGGGAAATTAGGATGACCGATAAATTTTGGAGTTTGGGCACTTTTTTTTTCTTCTAAATTCAGCTCATTTCCAACTTACGATACAGGCTGATTGAAGTTTTGACCCCAAAAACTTTCCAAATTGAAACAAAAAGAATGGAGGAAGGTGGGAAAAAACTGTTGGTCGTAAAATTTTATTAGGACATAAAAAAACGAAGATGAAAAAGACGTTATGGAACAATTTAAAATATTACATTCAAAGTCCAAGCTTACTTTTATCTTTATCTCCTCGAGAATGGAGGAAGGTGGGAAAAAACTGTTGGTCGTAAAATTTTATTAGGGCATAAAAAAACGAAGATGAAAAAGACGTTATGGAACAATTTAAAATATTACATTCAAAGTCCAAGCTTACTTTTATCTTTATCTCCTCTTTCTCCTCCTCTCTTTATTTCTTCCTTTTATCCCCCTCTCCCTCTCTTCTTCTCTTACTCTGTATCTCTCTATCGCCCTCGCTTTATATTTCATTTTTATCCCTTTCTCCCATATCCTACGCTTTCTTTCTCCTCCTCTCTTTATCTTTTCCTTTTATCCCCCTCTCCCTCTCTTTCTCCTGTTCCATCACATTCTCCCTCTCTTCTTCTCTTACTCTGTATCTCTCTATCGCCCTCGCTTTATATTTCATTTTTATCCCTTTCTCCCATATCCTACGCTTTCCCTTCTCTCTTTTACTTCTTTCTCAATTTCTTCCTTCATATCTTCATTATTTTTTAATCCTTTATCCCTCTCTCTTCCTCTCTACTTCCTTTTATCTCTTCCTCTCTCAGTTTCTCCCTCCTTCTCTTCTCTGTCTTTCATAACATTTATTTTCTCTCCGAGTTCTCTTACTCCACCTAATTCTTTATTCTGATTTTCAGGAAATTCTAATAATATAATTTTATGACAAGGGTCCAGAGATAGGACGGACAGAAACCGGGCACTTTCCTTCAACTGGAGAGGGGGTTTAAGTGGAGGGAGGGATAAGGGGGGGGAGTGGGATGAGAGGAGGGGAGGGAGGAACGCTTGATTGTCATTTTTAACTTTCAAAAATTAGATTTCTTTGTGAATCTCTCCCCTTCTCTCTTTTACTCCTTTCTCAATTTCCTCCTTCATATCTTCATTATTTTTTAATCCTTTGTCCCTCTCTCTTCCTCTCTACTTCCTTTTATCTCTTCCTCTCTCAGTTTCTCCCTCCTTCTCTTCTCTGTCTTTCATAACATTTATTTTCTCTCCGAGTTCTCTGACTCCACCTAATTCTTTATTCTGATTTTCAGGAAATTCTAATAATATAATTTTATGACAAGGGTCCAGAGATAGGATGGACAGAAACCAGGCACTTTCCTTCAACTGGAGAGGGGGTTTAAGTGGAGGGAGGGAGAAGGGGGGAGGAGGTGGGATGAGAGAAGGAGAGGAGGGAGGAACGCTTGATTGTCATTTTTAACTTTCAAAAATTAGATTTCTTTGTGAACCCCTTTCACTCACACATTGTGCTTTGAGAAGTTGACTGAGACTCTCACTGTGAGAGAGACAGCCAGGGAGGTAGAGGAAGGAGAATGATATAGAGAAAGAGGAAGGGAGAGATAGAAGAGAGGGGTAAGAAAGAAACAGAAGAATTAGGAGGGATACGGGGAAGAGAAAGAAGGTGCCAGGGAGGTAAAGGAAGGAGAAAGATATAGAGAAAGAAGGAGGAGAAAAAGGGAGGAGACAACAAAACTAGAGAAAGAGGAAGGGAAAGATAGAAGAGAGGGGTAAGAAAGAAACAGAAGAATTAGGAGGGATACGGGGAAGAGAAAGAAGGATAGCAGAGTAGGAAGAGGAGAGAAGGGGTGAATTATACGAACATATTTTGTTTGGATCTCTAGAGGGAAGAGATGGAGGGAGGGAAAAAAAAGGTTAGGTAGTGGGAAGGTCTAGGAGGAAAAGGTAGGGCGGAAGAAAACAGGAGGAGGAGGGCAGAAAGTGGTGGAGGAGGAAAAGGCAAAAGGTAGTAGGAGAAGGGAGAGACCTGTGTACATCAATCATTCTCCTCCCTATGCGATTATAATGCCATGTACCTAGGTAATATGTAGGCAGGTAATGTGAGTAACCGTACCCCTAAATATGTAGGTAGGTACATAGTTAGGTAGGTAGATAGGTAATATGAATAACCTTACCCCTAATAAATAATATGGAGTTATGGAGATACATAGGTAGGTCTGTAATATGACTAACCGTATCCCTAAATATGTAGGTAGGTAGGTACATAGTTAGATATTACTAGGTAGGTAGGTAAGAAGGAAGGTATTCTAAAATAATAAAATATGTACATAGACAGGTAGATAGGTCATGCATAATATGAATATGCGATTATGCGTCTCCCTAAATATAGTTTGTGACGACAATTCAACTTTTTTGGTCCAGTTCGAACCTGGGATAAAACCAAAAGTAATGATTCTTTTTGCTTTGTCGAGTTAATAGTTAGGGAGGGAGAAAAGTCCTATCCGATCAGAATAAATGAGATATAACCTACATAAATAGATTTATGTAGATAATTATGTACATATTTAGTATCTAAATAATTCGACGTATTCTATTCTGCCCAATTCTATTCTACCTAATCTTCTGTCTATACATTCATCACTCTTTCATACCTTCATCTGCTCTCTTCCTTTTGCCCATCTGTCTATTCTCTCTTCCTTAAATCCTTATTCTCGCCTTCCTCGTTTCTCTGCCACCCTTTTCCATTGTCTTGTTCACTTAATTCCCACAGGAATAGTCGTATGTCGGATCTACTTAGGTTTCTAATTCGATACGCTTTGGTAACACGGGGGTTGAGATTTGGGAGATAGGGAAAATCTGTATCATCAAATACTTCCATGTCCCTCTACCTATTTCACTTTCCATGCCTATGTACTTCTGCCTATTTCAGTTTCCATGCCTATGTACTTCTGACTATTTCATTTTCCATGCCTATGTACTTCTGACTATTTCACTTTCCATGCCTATGTACTTCTGCTTATTTCACATTCCATGCCTATGTACTTCTGCCTATTTCACATTCCATGCCTATATGTACTTCTGAATGTTTCACTTTCCATACCTATGTACTTCATCTTATTTCATTTGCAAAATGGTGTTTAGGCGTTATTGTTTTTTAAACGGTGATATATTCGTACAAATAGCTGTTATACCCCTCTACAGCCTTTAGAAATGACTTGTGAGGTTCTATATGAGCATCGCTTTGATATAAAAAGGGTAAAATTATGTGCATGGTTGATACCCCTCTACACAGCCTTTAGAAATCACTTGTGAGGTTCTATATGAGCATCGCTTTGATATAAAAAGGGTAAAATTATGTGCATGGTTGAGCAAAAGGGCCAGATACAGCTAGAGCCTTCGATATTAACAAAATACCTACATTTAGGTATGGTATTATTTTCAATCCCTTTTTCACGAAAAATCTCCCAAGGGTATCGAACAGGGACATCAATTTTTTTGAAATGGGAATTTTTTGTTTCTCTCCGTTCTGTGCTACTCTTACTTCCGATTAAAGTCTATTAAAATTTACTTTCGAAAAAATAAAACCAAAAAGAAATAAATAAAGAACAATAAAATCTAGGTCAAGTTGGTTGTTTTATTTCAATTTGGTATTTGAAAAGTTCGTGTCGAATAAGTATTTGATAACGGAGCGGGAGCGCTTGTTCAACCATCATTTTTTTTTTTTTTTTAACCTAAATTCCCTTTTTAGCCCGTCCTTCCTTTATTATTACGATAGTAATAAAGTGGGAGGGAGAGGAGGGAGGGGATGGGATTATTGAACATAGTTAGATATTATTAGGTAGGTAGGTAGGTAAGAGGGAAGGTATTCTAAAATAATAAAATATGTACATAGACAGGTAGATAGGTCATGCATAATATGAATATGCGATTATACGTCTCCCTAAATATAGTTTGTGACGACAATTCAACTTTTTTGGTCCAGTTCGAACCTCGGATAAAACCAAAAGTAATGATTCTTTTTGCTTTATCGAGTTAATAGTTAGGAGGGACAAAAGTCCTATCCGGTCAGAATAAATGAGATATAACCTATATAAATAGATTTATGTAGATAATTATGTACATATTTAGTATCTAAAAAATTCGACGTATTCTATTCTGCCCAATTCTATTCTACCCAATCTTCTGTCTATACATTCATCACTCTTTCATACCTTCATCTCATCTCTTCCTTTTGCCCATCTGTCTATTCTCTCTTCCTTAAATCCTTATTCTCGCCTTCCTCGTTTCTCTGCCACCCTTTTCTATTGTCTTGTTCACTTAATTCCCACAGGAATAGTCGAATGTCGGATCTACTTAGGTTTCTAATTCGACACGCTTTGGTAACACGGGGGTTGAGATTTGGGAGATAGGGAAAATCTGTATCATCAATCTAATACTTCCATGTCCCTCTACCTATTTCACTTTCCATGCCTATGTACTTCTGCCTATTTCACTTTCCATGCCTATGTACTTCTGACTATTTCACTTTCCATATCTATGTACTTCTGCCTATTTCAGTTTCCATGCCTATGTACTTCTGACTATTTCACTTTCCATGCCTATGTACTTCTGACTATTTCATTTTCCATGCCTATGTACTTCTGCCTATTTCACATTACATGCCTATGTACTTCTGCCTATTTCACTTTCCATGCCTATGTACTTCTGCCTATTTCAGTTTCCATGCCTATGTACTTCTGCCTATTTCATTTTCCATGCCTATGTACTTCTGCCTATTTCACATTACATGCCTATGTACTTCTGACTATTTCACTTTCCATATCTATGTACTTCATCTTATTTCACTACAGCCTTTAGAAATGACTTGTGAGGTTCTATATGAGCATCGCTTTGATATAAAAGGGGTAAAAATTATGTGCATGGTTGAGCAAAAGGGCCAGATACAGCTAGAAAGGCACTTATACCTACCTATAAAACTTGAACTTGTTGAAATATAAATGACATGTGGGCTCAACTTAAAAGAATGAAGGGCAAAAGACCTTATAATCCGATCGCGGGGCTTAAAAATTCAAATTCAGAGATTACGACAGATAAAAAGGAAATGTCAGAAATCTTAGCGGACTTTTATCTACAGAATTCGGCCGATACGGTCTATTCCGATCAATTCATTGCTTACAAGAGAAGGAAAGCTAATCTAATCTCCCCCGTTAATACTGAGCAGGAACTTTACAACTTACCTTTTACTTATGTTGAACTTCTATCTACGTTTAAAAATTGTAAATCTGCCGCTGCGGGGGTAGATGGTATTTCCTATCAACTAATTCTTAAACTGCTTGAAGTAGCGCTGAAACGTTTACTTTCCTTTTATAACACGATATGGCGGACGGGTGTGGTCCCTGAATTATGGAATACGGCCCTCATAATACCTATTCTAAAGCCCGGGAAATCTTCGTCAGATGCTGTGAACTATAGGCCCATATCGCTTCTTTGCTGTATGAACAAGATAATGGAGAAAATGATATCTAAAAGGCTTAAATGGCTAATTGAAGAAAGACAGCTGGTAGATACCTATCAAAATGGGAATCGAAAGCAAAGGTCCACAATGGATAATTTGGTTCTATTAGAACAAGAAACTATCACAGCCTTGCAAAATCATGAACATGTCATAGCGGTATTTTTGGACATTAATAAATTTTACGACAGGATTTCAAAGGTGACTGTTGTAGAGAAACTGATAGAGAAAAATATTGGAGGCCCTATGTTCTACTACCTGAATAATTTTCTCTCTAATCCACAGATTCAAGTCAACATTGATGGTGTTTTGTCATCAGGCCGAACATTAGCAAATGGGATCAGACAGGGGTCCTCCCTATCAGGAGATCTGAGCAACATAGCTACCAGTGATCTAGCGAAATGTATCCCTCGAAACGTGATGCATGGAATGTTTGTAGATGACATAATATTGTTCATGAGAAATCAAAATTTGAGTCTGATTGAAAGTACACTTCAGCAAACACTTGATAATATTGACCAATGGTCGAAAGCTAATGGCTTCACGTTCTCACCAGAGAAAACTTTCGCCGTCAATTTTTCTAGAATAAGAAAATCAAATAATGTTAACTTATCATTTCAGAATCATGCAGTTGTATTCAAGGAGACGGTAAAATGGCTGGGAATTTATCTTGATTCTAAATGGACGTTCACAACCCACATCAAGGAAACTAAAGCTAAAACGTTGAAGGCGATGAATATGCTGAAAATTTTAGGAGGGAGGAAGAAGGGACTGAGAAGACAGACACTTATGAGATTATACCATGCATACATTTTACCTGTGTTGGACTATGGATCTATTGTTTATGGTTCAGCCAGAACTAAAGAGCTCGATAAACTCAATGTGGTTCATCATACTGCCCTAAGGATAGTCACCGGGGCATTTAGAACTTCTCCTATTGTAAGCTTACTAGCGGAGTGCGGTCAACCTACTCTACAAGTAAGAAGAAACATCCGATGTGTGAACTATATTTCCAATGTAGCGAGAAATCCTAACCACCCGTGTTACTTTTTATTATTTAACGATCAATTAAGGATTAATATTAGAAGCGAGAGGTACCCTCTTAATATTAGACTACGAGCTGAAGCTATGGATGACTACAAGCTAGAAGTACGATGTGTGATCAAACAACAGAAAGAGGAACCACAATGGGTATTACACCAGCCCAAAGTTACAATGCTCATCTTGAAAATGACATAAGTTCTATTGAAAAGAACGTTCGATTTAAGTTAAATAAGTTGTAAAGTGACGAAATGCAGTAGCTATCCAAATGTAAAATCTAAAGTCTACACTTGAATACCACCTCTAGAGTCTAGATAAATATGTACCAACCTACATACGAGTATATAAAGATTCCTATCATTTCATTTGAAAAACATAGAAAATAATGAAAATAAATTTATTAAAGCGGTGAAATAAAGATGAGAGCAAGAGTACCGTTACTTTTCAAGTAGAACTCAAGTTGGATTTAATTTTATGCGTTTTTTTTTACTCTTGCCAAGTCGTTGTGAAGTGTTTTGTCGTTTGTGTAGCATAAGTGGGCACTTGAGAGCCCTTTGTCTTTGCTCGCTAGTCATTTTTTCATAAAATTTTATACAAAACGGTGAAATAAAGATGAGAGCAAGAGTACCGTTACTTTTCAAGTAGAACTCAAGTTAGATTTAATTTTATGCGTTTTTTTTTTACTCTTGCCAAGTCGTTATGAAGTGTTTTGTCGTTTGTGTAGCATAAGTGGGCACTTGAGAGCCCTTTGTCTTTGCTCGCTAGTCATTTTTTCATAAAATTTTATAATTATTTTTTCTCATAAAGGGGAAAGGAAGGTGGGGTTATGAAATAAACATACAACGTGTTTAGGTACATACTTGTGTTGCGTGTAGTATCACTGAATGTCAAAGGAACACTCGGTCTCTTTTTTCTTCTTTCTTACTCATTCTATCTCTCTTTTCTCTCCCTCCTTCTCACTTAAATGCCAAAGAGAAAAAGAGAGTATTCTTCTTCTTCCCCTTTCTTTCCTCAGCTCTCTCTTTATCTATCTCATTATATCTCTCTTTTTCTCTCCCTTCGATTTCGAGGTAATGCTTATCCCCAGATTTGCTTTCTTTTAGCTCACTAAAGTTTTTTCCTAAGGAGCATTTTTCCTGGAACAAAAACCTACCTCATTTTTTTCTCTCTCTACCTAGGTACGAGTTGCGAGCATCTTAGACTGTATTTTGTATGCTGGGAATGATTTGGACCACTTTTCCTTTCCTCTATATTTCTTTTGCTCCCTGTCTCTCTCTCTCTCTCTCTCTCTCTCTCTCTCTCTCTAAAGTACATAGTAGGTAGATGAATCCCAAATCGTGAATTTTATTATTTTTGGTGAAGCAAAGCTTAACAATGCCAGTCTAGTTAGCTTAGTTGGTAGTGCGTCTGCCTTGTAAGCGCTAGGCCGCGAGTTCGATTTCCGCCCGGGGCGGATTTTATCCTGATGGGATAATGTTCGTTCTTGGAACGGCTGGCTTTCTCCTATCCTGTCTTCCTTCTCTCTAGTATGTACCATGGGTACCTATGTGTTAATGGAAAAAATAATGACAAAATAAAAATACCTACCTACCTACCATTATATTATGGAAGAACAACTTTTGCCGACGTAAGCATGTTTGAGAATATGTTTTATCCGTGGTTAAAATATACAGTGTCACTTGTAATAAGGAAAAGCTAGAAAATATTACGTACAACAATTTGAATATTATATTCCTAAAGGAAGGAAAACAAGGAAAAGGAGAAGAAAACGAAAATCGAATAAGAATCAGAAGGTGAAGAATATGAATATAATAAAAAGATTTAAAGGTTGTTATCCTCCTGGGCTGATTTGTGCGTTTAAAAACTTCTAATGAAAAATTTCAAAAGCACAGCCTTTTTCTTTACCTACCCTATATTTCATTTCTCATGTAGGCAAATAAATACGAAATAGAGATACAAGAGCAGAGAAAGGGAGATAGAGGGAGAAAAGGAGAGGGAAAGAGATAGGGAGGAAGATAAAAGGGAAGTAGAGAGAGAAAAGGGAGAGGCAGAGAAAGAAAGTTAGGCAAAGCTAAGAGGGAGGGAGAAAGAGCAAGGGAGGGAAGGAAAGAGAGAGATAAGGATAGATGGTACAAAGATATTCATTAGTAAACATTAATATCACTTGTGTTCTTCCACTTTTATTCCAGAATGACGAAACTTCCGGTTCATTAAGAGACGGAGCATTATAGGGAGAGACAGATAATAATATCACAAGTTATAATAGCCTTTACCCTGACCTTCTTTCCTGTGAAGTTGGGCTAGGTATTAATAAATCTCGCCTTCCTCAATGATGAACTTTACTATGAAGTCAATTATCTCATGCAATGTGAATGCTGGGAGAGTTCAAAGTTTCTTCGCTTTAAAGTTTTCGCCATGTCGCTTTCGAACAATGCGAATCCACCCCGCACTCAATCTTTCTCATAACCCCGCACTCAATCTTTCTCCTCACTTAACCCTCCTCATTTTCAATGCTTCTCCACCCTCAACCGTCCTCATTTGAACATTCATCTCCTACTTCTCCTCCTTCATCATCAGCTTCATTCACTTTCTCCTCCCCCTAGTTATTCTCCTTCTATTTCTTCTTATTCTTCTCCTCCCTTCTCAACTTTCCCTATTCACAATCTTTTCCTCCCTCTATCCTTCTCACTTTCTATCTTCTTCTCCTTCATCTCTTTCTTCAGCTTCATCCTAAACCTTTTTATTATTATTCCTCTCTCCATCCTAAATTCTTCTCCTAACTCAACGCTCATCTCAAAACTTCCTCATCCTCCTTCTTATTCTACTTCTTCTTCATCTCCATCTTCTTTTTCTTCTTCTTCTTCTTCTTCTTCTTCTTCTTCTTCTTCTTCTTCATACTAAACCCCCTCGTCCTAAAACTTCTTCTTACCCCCCTAATTTTCTTCTTTCTGTTCTTTTTCAACCCATCCAGAAGTCCAATATCAAATATGTATATCTAATGCACATGTTATACCTATACAATCCTATACATAAATTACATAGTATACACATATTATGTTCTGAGTGTGTTAGGTAACATCTAAGTTACACCATCATAAGAATGTAAATAGTACGGTAAATACCTCTGTGAAACTTTGGGAATAACTTCATTTTAGCATGTACTTGAAGGGAAAAAAAGTCTCTAGCAAATCCGGGGGCGGAACAGTGTTTTTTTCCGCCAAAAACTGCCGCCAAAAACGACTTTTTTTTACATATTCGTAAATAACTCGAAAACCATTCACCGTACTATTTTTATTTTTTCCCTTATTACTCCGCCTTTTGTGTCTTATTTTACTGTACTAGTCTAAGGTCTGCCTCTTATTCAAAAAAGGGGATAAAAGGGACTTAAATTGCTATCGACCTATAAGTTTGTTGAATGTAATGTACAAAATAGAAATAAAAAAGCACATAATTTTTACGAAAAATAGAGAACGTACAAAGCTACCAGTCAGTCTAGTTATATTGGAGGGTAAGAATCTGCCTTGTAAGCATTAAGTCGCGGGTTCGATAACCACCCGTGCCGAGATTTATCCTAAACATTCAGGGAAGTTCTACAACTAGGTATATACATAATCTTGTGTTCCCTCTGTCAAACCTCAGACAAGTAGGTAATTCTAAAAAGATTTCGTTATTGGGGCAAGTTGTTAAATATAGGTGTTAGGTTGGTATTGATCTGACTGCTGAAAATTTGCGAGAGAGAGAGAGAGAGAGAGAGAGAGAGAGAGAGAGAGAGAGAGAGAGAGAGAGAGGGAAAGAGACAGAGGAAATATGTCAGAAAGAAATACTATCAAAAGAAGAATTGCTCTATTGTACATGAAGACCGATTCTAGATAATGTTGTAACTTAGATTGTAGACAAAAGTTTTAAAGTTGTACTAGACTAACTAGACAATACAAGCTGTAGCTGTAGAGTGGTGTAGACAAGACAATGACTACAAACTGTCTAAATCATGATAGTGTGTTGAAAAATGCTCTCTCCTTCTCCCCCTCTTCTCCTATCTTTCCCTTTCTTTCTCAAATCTGTGGCCTTTTTCAATTCATTTCTTTGTAATGTGATTTTCATCAGGCCAGATTTTCTGCATTATTCTCCTTCTCATTTTATCTACCGACTGTTCTCCATCCTTTCTTTGTCTCTCCTTAAGTCTGTGTCTTTTTCTCTTTGATAGGTTTAATTCCTTTTGTTCTCTTCTCTCTACAATCCCATCTGTAAACGACATGTAGGTAGTATAGAAAAGGAAGAAGAAGAAGAAGGCCAGAAAAAGGAAGAATCTGAAAAGGAAAAATAGTGAAAACGGGAAAATACGAGGAGAGGAAGAAAGAGGAGAAGAATGACAAAGAGAAGGTCAGCAAGGGAAGGATAAAGGAGAGAAGAAAAGAATAAAGAAGAAGGAGAAGGAGAATAAGAAGAAGAGGAAGAAGAAAAAGGAGAAGAAGGGGTTCAAGAAGAGAAGGAGAGGGAGTGGGAATGAGAAGGGAAAAGGAATGAAATGAAATACCTAGAAGGAGGAAGAGAGGAAATAAAAGAAAGAGGAGGAAGTGGAACAAAAAGAGGGAAAGACGTAAAACAAAAGGGGGGATACCAGGACGAGGGGGGAGCTTTTAAATCTCTTTTGTGATTTTATCTCATGTTGGTAGGTACCTAATACATACATACGAGTATTATACACACGTTTATGTAGAGGTATGTCTTGAATGTGTAGGTAGCTAAGCATTGTCCGAAAGTCTTTGTGCATTCTCTGAGTGGAAAGCAACAAAACATAAAAATATATCTTTCATAAAATACAGGATGGTCTGACACATTTAGATGGTTTGACCAAATCATTTAAAACATTGATCTACCTTGGACAGTTAGCGATAAAATGTTGGAGAACTTATGTGTATGTATTCTGTGTTTGATTTATTTACCTAATTTTAATAATAAAACTACTAGCACCTATACTGAGTTGGGTCTTATCTACACTACAGTCTTATCTAGGTACATCGACGTCAAAGAGAAACCACAATAAAGTAGTACCTACCTATGTCAAAGGGTTTTGATGAAAAAAAAAAAACTGTTTCCTTTACAGTCTGCACGTTACTTTATTAAAAATTAATAAGCATCGTTTTACATTTTTCCTTTAGATAAATTTAATGTTGTTCTCCCCCTGTATATTTCTGACGGTTTAAAGCAGTGTTTTTGAAGTGAAACTATCTCTGTGTAATGTAAAATTCTGTGGAAGAGAGGGAGTTACACTGTCCAGTAGCACTGGGTAGTGTATACCTACCCAGTACCCAACTTTGTTCGTATTAATATGTGTTTGGATTGCTTGATGTAGCGACTGATTACTTTGTGCTGAGCACATTGCATATACAAATCAGATTCCAGGCGATCATAAGAATTGTAAGGTTTAGAAAATTTTGTTACACAGCTCGTGTTCGTGAAATTCTGCATTATTGTAGTAGGTATGTAGGTAAGCCACCTCCGAGGCCAAATGGGTATCACTTTAGGCTTGCACGCAGTAGGTCCGGCTTCGATTCCCGGCGGGGCCGTTATAGGTAAATCTTCGGGAAGCTGGGAGATTTACCTATAACATTTATTGTATTTATGTAAGTCTAAATATCTTCAAAGCTTCCCCCCCCAAAAAAAGAAACAAAAATATTAATGGAAGGGAACAAGGGAAATAATAATTATATGGAGAAGGAAAATAAAGAAAGAGAAGAGAAAAGGGTGCTGGGAGAAACAATGAGAATATAAAATATTTTTTACATTATTTTATGTATCTAGGTATGTACCGTAGGTATGTGTTAATGGAAAAAATAATGACAAAATAAAAATACCTACCTACCATTATATGGAAGAACAACTTTTGCCGACGTAGGCATGTTTGAGAATATCCGTGGTTAAAATATGATTGTATACAGTGTCACTTGTAAGGAAAGGCTAGAAAATGTAAAATATAACGAAAGAAAAAAAAAAAAAAAAAAAAAAAAAAAAAAAAAAAAAAAAAAAAAAAAAAAAAACCTACTAGGTACTCGTACATCAGTACAACATTTGAAATGCGTTTTGGGCAAACTGACTGAGTCTTAAATTTGTATAATGACAAAATTTCACATGAATTTTCAAACAAAATCCTTTTTTCACAGTTCGCCTCGAAAAAGTTCAAGGACTTGTAAATGCTCTACCAGTTTATCAATCTAACGGAAGAAAACCATGATCGTTTTCCAAGAAAAACTTTTTATAGAGAATGTAGGTATTTCATTTAATGAATGATTTCGTAAACAGCCTAAACTTATAAAATTTGCCACCTAAAATGAAATCTAATAGAACAGGAATAAAAAGATTCACGGTAATTTTCAGGTGAGTTAAGCTTCTTCCTGGAGCTTTAAACTTAACACATTAGAACTGAGTCTTAAATTTGTATATTTTGTATATTTGTATTTGTATAACTGAAATCTAATAGAACAGGAATAAAAAGATTCACGGTAATTTTCAGGTGAGTTAAGCTTCTTCCTGGAGCTTTAAACTTAACACATTATTTATGTGACTCAAACATTTCCAATATGAAGGCAACTACCAAAGCCGACAAGCTTTCAACTAAATCCCAAGAAAAACCATCCGCACCTTACCATCTTCTCAGAAAGCGTTTACATTAAATATCGTTCCCTTCAAATTTTCACTTTTCGACAGGATGGACCCAGGCTGTCATTTTACGTTCTAATCCCATAAAGTCTTTCATTTCAGTGGAGATTTTGGGAAAGTCCTTTTCATAGGAACTTTTTTCATTTGCTTTAAATTTAAATGATTACTTTTCAGGTTTTCAACCTATCGTGCATGCTGGGCCTTATGTTTTTATTCAAACTTTTGTTGAACTTTTTTAATTGAATCTCAAGTTTTTAGTCCGTCCTTCCTTTACAATAGTAATAATAAAAGGTATAGGGACGGACTATTGTATTTGCTTCGGTGTCCGTCTGTGTGCCTGTCTGTCTGCCTGTCCCCATAGAAGGACTTATCCAAACCTGGTCGACCTATATATCAAATTAAAGGTCTTTTTATCAGGAACACGAAAGTGGTGGTGCAAATTTTGTCCAGAGAAACAAAAAGCCAAAAAACAGAAAAAAATGATTTTTGGGGGATTTTTTTCACATTTTCTCACACAAATGAGCTCTGATCTTGAAATTTGTCGCGACGACCTATGAACTCAGGAAAACTTTTTGATCAGTCATTAATTTAAGAACGGTTTTAGCGTCATCTATGTTAAGCTACGCCGAGCAAGGCTAATAAATGGATGGGTGACTTAAACATTATATTGGTAGTTTTTAGGAAACATTAAAAGGAATAAAGGAAGAACGGGCTCTAGTCTTGATTATGGAGAATGAAGGTATGGATCTTTCGTTTCAGTTGAATAACCTTGCGAGAATTTTTTTTCAGTCCCCTTTGTTCAAGTTGAAAGTAAATTGGGCAGAACCAATTTTAACAGAATAAAATAAAAGCTATTTTAACTTTTAATTTTATATTTTATTTACCTACCTACCTATATTATTATTCATTTAGGGAGGTACGCACTTTTTAAACTAAATTAATAAATCATTTTTAATAAACCTAGGTACATTTTATGAACAGATTGATTTCTTCGTTCTTCACCACAGCACTGTTCTTTTTTCCAAATAAATTGCTAGGATTTGCGTTATATTCGAAAAGCCTAATGGATTTTGGTTTCAATGTTATTCTTGGGCAGAAAACCTAACGGAGGAGAGGGAAGGAAAAGAAGAGGAGGAGGAAAACAAGGAGAAGGAATAGGGGAAAGATGGAAGAGGAGAAAGAAGAAGAGGAGGGAAAAAAGAAGAGGAGGACGATAAAAAGGAAACGGAGGGAAAGGAGGAGTATAAAGGACGGGAAGAGGAATCAGAGTTGAAGGAGGGGAAGCAGACGAGGAAGTGAAGAAGAGGAAGAAGGAGAAGAAAGATGAGGAAAAGGAGAAGAAAGATGAGGCGAAGGAGAAAGAGGGAGAATCCTGAATAGGAAGGTTTTGAGATAAACTTTTATGAAAACTTTCAGTGAGGAACTGAAGACTAGGGTAGGGATCAATATAATATTTTCTCAAATTGAGATACCATGTGTGTCGGTATTCCCCATTTTGCTCGGATATGAGGATATACATAATAAATGGAGCTCAATGTACGTCATAGACACATATTATGTTGCGCAACATACACCTAGATACAAAGTTTCTCAATCTATAGAGCTCGGTAATTATCCCAGTCAGACAGAAAGGTAATCAGGTATGAAAAAATAGAAATAAAAAAGCACATAATTTTTACGAAAAAATAGAGAACGTACAAAGCTACCAGTCAGTCTGGTTATATTGGAGGGTAAGAATCTGCCTTGTAAGCATTAGGTCGCGGGTTCGATAACCACCCGTGCCGAGATTTATCCTAAACATTCAGGGAAGTTCTACAACTATAATCTTGTGTTCCTCTGTCAAACCTCAGACAGGTAGGTAATTCTAAAAAGATTTCGTTATTGGGGCAAGTTGTTAAATATAGGTGTTAGGTTGGTATTGATCTGACTGCTGAAAATTTGCAAGCTTTTTTTTCCGGTAATCTACGGTCGGTTCCAAGGTGGGAAATATTATTTAGAGACAGGAAAGGGAGAAGGAGGAGAGAGGGATTTATCATTAGAGCTTTTATGTCACTAATGATCAACCTACACATTTCTACTAAGATTTTCGTTTTATTTTTCTACTTTTTAGAAAGACGGTCGCTCTATTTTTTTGGGGGGTGAGAATGACACTATTCACTTTTCATTCATTTTTCTTCTTCTATTTTTTTTTCTTTTGAAAGGTCTGTAAATAATCAAGGTTGAGCGAGAAGGAAAGCCAAGAGAGAGAGAGAGCTCTGGGTGAAGGGAAAATAAGTAGACAGATGGCATATTGTGAAGATTACCCTTCCACTCTCTTTCTCTCTCCCATGTCATACCCATATCAGAGTCCAGTCATTTGTTGGAGAGGATGAGAGAGAGAGAAAGGGAAAGAGGAAAACAGGTTAGGTGAAAGCCAGCCGTTCCGAGAACGAACCTTATCTGTTCAGGTAGGTACCTAGGTATGAATTCAAATTTTTGTGATAATAGAAACAGTTATGTTTACTTACATCAGGCACTGTCAGCTCCCATGGCGTAGTAGTCACTGCACTCGCCTTGCACGCGGGAGACCCGGGTTCGATTCCGGGCGGGGTCAAGAAATTTGTCAAGCAAATGATTGGCTCCGTGACTGGGTGTTGCGGGGCCCACTCAGCCTCGTGAGGAAAATGAGTAGCTATGACATATAAATGCGCATCAGGCCAGTATAGCCTGACTGCCTACTGCCCTTGTATAATTCAGACATTAAATCTGAAACACCCAACTTTGTGGCAACCAAAACACCGTAAGAGTTTTGGAAAGATGTCAATAATATAGAAAGGCCAACCAAACCCCCAAAAAGTAAAATATCAACAGACCACATGAACCCAGAGTCAATAAGAGGCGGGAGAGAGGAGAGAAAGGGTGGGAGGAAAAGAGAAGGGAAAAAAAATACTGGAAACAGGGAGAGGAAAAGGGAAAAAAGACTGGCGAAGTGATGTTTTCCTTCCCCTGAGTGAGTTTTATCTATTGACAAGGGCAGAACGAGTTTAGAACGTCCATGTCTCTACTTCCTATAATGTCCTATAATGTGTATTTTTTTGCCCTCTCCTCTGATCCAAATATTTTGGACAGTTGCCAAGACTTTTTTTTCGTTTTTATTATTATTGTATTGTGTTCGGAAGGCAGAGAGAAAAAAAATGGCATGAAAACATTAAAAAGAGGAAGGAGGAGAAGAAGAAGAAGAATCTCTCTCTCTCTCAGTAAGTGTAAAATTTGTATAATAAATTTGTAATGCCTACTTTCCTTTAGCCGACCATACCAACAAAAAATCCAACAATAGAAACGTTACGCGTGATTGTTATCCTGATGGGTGACCTTCTGGGCAAACACGTGCTGCTGGGTTTTCCCAGCCTCCCTTAGGCTGAGTGAAGTTAATGTGAGTAGGCGAGTAACTTGTCCCGGAATTGAGGGTAAAACCACCCTCATCAATAGAAACCTAGGAGTTATACTCTGACGTTAAACCTCTTAACAGTAATTGTTCAACAGTAAGGTTCCTCCCTTACGGTTAGTATGGAGCTACACAAAGTTACTGAGTCTTCAATAGATTTTTATTAAACCTCTTGGAAATAAGTTACTCGTTACTCCGCTCAATGAAGCACCGTGATTGTTTTCCTGATGGGTGACCTTCTGGGCAAACACGTGCTGCTGGGTTTTCCCAGCCTTCCTTAGGCTGAGTGAAGGTAATGTGAGTAGGCGAGTAACTTGTCCCGGAATTGAGGGTAAAACCCTCATCAATAGAAACCTAGGAGTTATACTCTGACATTAAACCTCTTAACAGTAATTGGAGCTACACAAAGTTACTGAGTCTTCAATAGATTTTTATTAAACCTCTTGGAAATAAGTTACTCGTTACTCCGCTCAATGAAGCACTCAAGATGTCCCAATATTTGTCTTCAAGGAGGAAGCTCCGTAGGGTGTTGAAGTCAATGGAGAACCCCTACTTAATATTCTGGACACAGCCTGGATTCGCTTTCAATTCAATTAACTGACAGCAGCTCGGAAATATTTTGTCACAAAGTCTTCTCCCCCGGTTTTCTTTTCGTGTATGTTTCGTAAAAATTGAATAGACTCTCCTCAGAGAGAGGAATAGAGAGAGAGAGAAAGGAGGGAAAGATGGAAGAATGGAGTGACAAAGGAAACAAGGAGAGTGAAAGGAATTAGAGGGAAAACAGAGAGTCACTAAAAAGTCTAAAGGGGAGAGAGCAATAAAACGTAGGAGGGATAGAGAGATAGGACAGGAGGGAGAGAGAGAGAGAGAAAGAGAAATAGAAAGAGAAAGAGAAAGGGAAAGAGAAAGAAATAGAGAAAGGTGGAGGAGAAAGAAAGAGGGATAGAGAGAAAAGGGAGAGGTAGGCGGGGAGAGCTGTATTTCCCTTGGCCTTTACGAAAAAGAGTGTCAGAAGACCCAATACCTTGCATCTCGCCTGTTCGATTAAGATGGAAATTTATTCTGCACACGAAATATTATCTCACTTGCTCAGAGCCTCGAGCTAATTCCAAAGGAGAAAGGAGGGAAAGATGGAAGAATGGAGTGATAAAGGAAACAAGGAGAGTGAAAGGAATCAGAAGGAAAGTCAGAGAGTCACTAAAAAGCCTAAAGGGGAGAGAGCAATAAAACGTAGGAGGGATAGAGAGATAGGACAGGAGGGAGAGGGAGAGAGAGAGAAAGGGAAAGAGAAAGAGAATGAGAAAGAAATAGAGAAAGATAAAAAGAAAGAAATAGAGAAAGAGAAAGGAATAGAGAAAGGTGGAGGAGAAAGAAAGAGGGATAGAGAGAAAAGGGAGAGGGAGGTAGGGAGAGCTGTATTTCCCTTGGCCTTTACGAAAAAGAGTGTCAGAAGACCCAACACCCTGCATCTCGCCTGTTCGATTAAGATGGAAATTTATTCTGCACACGAAATATTATCTCACTTGCTCAGAGCCTCGAGCTAATTCCAAAGCTTGATATGCAAATTTAAATCAAGATGCTATTGCCAGGGTATTTATTAATCCTGAGTGATAATATTCTGTGATACATTGTGGGGTCATAAACGACTCGAGCCTAAAGTATTTGATGTTGAATTTTCGAAGCATTTGAGTTGAATTGAGTTAGGAGTGTGCTTCTTTTGAAATGGGTGAGTAGAGACATAATACTTTCCACTTGGGTACCTACTGGTTTTTTTTTCTATGGTGGGCATCAAACCTGAACCTTCTGCATGACAAGCAAACACCTTATCACGGGAGTAAACGTGGCCCATCAATATTTGTTTCATGAGATCTTGAGATACCCCTAAGGCAAGAGTAATAATTTATTATTGTTATTATTTTTTTTCGGAGTAGATACTCCTCCGATCTCAATGTTTGATCTTATCACTGAGAGTTTTCAGGTAATCCAGAGTTTAAGAAAAATAACGACCTTTGTAAATCAAATGGGTGACAACAAAGAAAACCCCTTGACACTACGTTAACTCTGAGTGGTAAGATAGGAAACGCCATAAGTGTATACTATTGGTATCTAAGCTAATTGCACACACGTCACAGTTTATAAATAACCCGTTTTCAACTTTTCCCGTTTTCAGCAAAAAGCTCAATAAACAATAATAGATATAATGTAGGTAAGTACTGAGATAAAACACACTATGCCCCTGTCCAATATAGAAATCCAGTTGAAACGAAATAATCTCTTGACATTATTTGTGCAACGGCGAAAAATCCAATCAGAACTCAAAGCAGGAAATGTGAATTGAATGCACGAGGTGAAACAAGAGTGTTACGGGGAAATATAGGGATGGAGGGGTAATACAGGGATAAAGGGGTAATACAGGGATAAAGGGTTAATTCAGGAAGGGCGGGGATAATATAGGGAAACAGCACGGGGCTGTGGTAAGAGGGGGGTTTAACGTGTTTAGGTACATACTTGTGTTGCGTGTAGTATCACTGAATGTCAAAGGAACAATCGGTGACTGCTGTCTCTTGTGAAGAATTGTAGCATCTGTCAATTGACTTCTAGATTTTATTTGTTGTTTTTTTTTTTTAAGTTACCAACATAGGTATATATTATTTATTTTTACTCACACTTTAACGTCTGAAAGACCGCGCTCTGTCAGGCGGTCTGAACGTGAGTAAAAGGCATTAGATTTCTTAGGCACTGTGCTTGCTTGTCAGAGTGAAATTCGATTTCTTAAAGACAGTACCGGGTCCGATTCATCCCATCTTGTTAGAAATTCATTTTATACCCCCTAAAAATTCGAGTCACAAAGTCTCCAATGCTACTTTAATTCAAAACTCACCAAATACGGAGACATTAACTTATTATGTACCTACTTACTTACTTAGATTGCTAGCAAAACGTACCTACTACCTACAAATTAGCGCTGAATTTATACTCGGATGTTCACTGGATTGGAATAATGATTAACTCACTCGTACAACGAGTAAACTTACTACCTATGTACTATTGACTGTTCTATAGGAACTAGGTATAGGTAATATTTACTCAAATCCCATTTCCTTTGAGTACCCATGCGAATGTTTTACTAGCAAACTAACATTTTGCCATCTATACCTACTTTGCCGTCTATACCTACTTTGTGTTTGCTAACAAACGGCCGGAAAATTTTCTCCCGTCAGGCTGCATTTTCACAGTCTCGAACAAAAAGTTCCGCGGGAGGCAGAAGGAAAAATTAATATTTCATTTTAGTGTATGCATATTTTAATGGATAGGTGGATAGGATACCTATGTTATATGATTGTGTTACAAAACGCTTGCAGTCATCTTTTTTTATGAAATCGATAGAACAAAGTTCCATTATGAATAAATATACGTACACTTTTATACAATAGTTACAAACGTACCGTTCAAGTTAAATAATGGAGGTATATTTATGGCGAATGACGAAAACTGCTGTCTCTTGTGAAGAATTGTAGCATCTGTCAATTGACTTCTAGATTTTATTTGTTTATTTTTACTCACACTTTAACGTCTAAAAGACCGCGGTCTGTCAGGCGGTCTGAACGTGAGTAAAAGGCATTAGATTTCTTAGGCACTGTGCTTGCTTGTCAGAGTGAAATTTGAGTTCTTAAAGACAGTACGGGGTCCGATTCATCCCATCTTGTTAGAAATTCATTTTATACCCCCTAAAAATTCGAGTCACAAAGTCTCCAATGCTACTTTAATTCAAACCTCACCAAATACGGAGACATTAATTTATTATGTACCTACTTACTTAGATTGCTAGCAAAACGTACCTAATACTACCTACAAATTAGCGCTAAATTTATACTCTGATGTTCACTGGATTGGAATAATGATTAACTCACCCGTACAACGAGTAAACTTACTATGCACTATTCTATAGAAACTAGGTATAGGTAATATTTACTCAAATCCTATTTCCTTTGAGTACCCATGCGAATGTTTTACTAGCAAACTAACATTTTGCCGTCTACATATACCTACCTACTTTGTGTTTGCTAACAAATGGACGGAAAATTTTCTCCCGTCAGGCTGCATTTTCACAGTCTCGAACAAAAAGTTCCGCGGGAGGCAGAAGGAAAAATTAATATTTCATTTCAGGAAAGTTGTAATTAATTACAGGGTATTAATTATCCTTCCAGCTCAAGACTATGAAGTCTGCGAGCATCAGGAGTGTTTCCTGCTTACTTCTCCTTTCCCTCCTCCTATTCCATCTAGCCCCGGTGTTCTCTTAAATTAGGGGAAGCTGGGGGCACTTTGGACTCCATTTCTGGACTTCAGTTTCAATGCATCCACAGCAGCAGAACTTAATTATTGTGAAATAAAATGTGGATCTTTTCCGTGTTGGGAATTCCAATGTGTTTGAGATTATTTTTTTTTTCATGTACCTTCATTCTTCTTCTTCTTCTTCTTCTTCTACTCTCCTCACAAATTCCAGGGGTAGCCGCCCTGAAAGCTTCATTTACGAGAACTTTTTAAGTAGGTAGGTAATGCTGCGACTGGTCGCTACTTATTTCAAGTAGCTACTCAGTTGTCCTCAAGGTACAGAGCCGAAAAACTCTCATTCTGACGGATATCAATCCGGAAACTTCCGGTTCATAAAGAGACGGAGCATTATAGGGAGAGACAGATAATAATATCATAAGTTATAATAGCCTTTACCCTGACCTTCTTTCCTGTGAAGTTGGGCTAGGTATTGATAAATCTTGCCTTCCTCAATGATGAACTTTACTATGAAGTCAATTATCTCATGCATTGTGAATGCTGGGAGAGTTCAAAGTTTCTTCGCTTCAAAGTTTTCGCCATGTCGCTTTCTAACAATGCGAATCCACCCCGCACTCAATCTTTCTCCTCACTTAACCCTCCTCATTTTCAATGCTTCTCCACCCTCAACCGTCCTCATTTGAACCTTCATCTCCTTCTTCTCCTCCTTCATCATCAGCTTCATTCACTTTCTCCTCCTCCTAGTTATTCTCCTTCTACTTCTTCTTATTCTTCTCCTCCCTTCTCAACTTTCCCTATTCACAATCTTTTCCTCCCTCTATCCTTCTCACTTTCTATCTTCTTCTCCTTCATCTCTTTCTTCGGCTTCATCCTAAACCTAAACCTTCTTATTATTCTTCCTTTCTTCATCCTAAATTCTTCTCCTAACTCAACGCTCATCTCAAAACTTCCTCATCCTCCTTCTTATTCATCTTCGTCTTCTTTTTCTTCTTCTTCATACTAAACCCCCTCGTCCTAAAACTTCTTCTTACCCCCCTAATTTTCTTCTTTCTGTTCTTTTTCAACCCATCCAGAAGTCCAATATCAAATATGTATATCTAATGCACATGTTATACCTATACATAGATTACATAGTATACACATATTATGTTCTGAGTGTGTTAGGTAACATCTAGGTTACACCATCATAAGAATGTAAATAGTACAGTAAATACCTCTGTGAAAATTTGGGAATAACTTCATTTTAGCATGTACTTGAAGGGAAAAAAAAGTCTCTAGCAAATCCGGGGGCGGAACAGTGTTTTTTCCGCCAAAAACTGCCGCCAAAAACGACTTTTTTTTACATTTTCGTAAATAACTCGAAAACCATTCACCGTACTATTTTTATTTTTTCCCTTATTACTCCGCCTTTTGTGTCTTATTTTACTGTACTAAAAGTGTAATATCTAAGATCTGGAAATTTGATCAACACACTTGATGTTTTGAAGCTTTTTATCCTCCCCACACCTTTCTCTCTCCCTTTTCCTACTCACTCTCTTTCTCCTTTTTCTCCTTTCTTCCTCTCTTTCTCTTTTTTCTTCTTTCCTACTCATTCTATCTCTCTTTTCTCTCCCTCCTTCTCCTCACTTAAATGCCAAAGAGAAAAAGAGAGTATTCTTCTTCTTCTCCCCACACCTTTCTCTCTCCCTTTTCCTACTCACTCTCTTTCTCCTTTTTCTCCTTTATTACTCTCCTTCTCTTTCTCTTCTTTCCTACTCATTCTATCTCTCTTTTCTCTCCCTCCTTCTCCTCACTTAAATGCCAAAGAGAAAAAGAGAGTATTCTTCTTCTTCCCCTTTCTTTCCTTAGCTCTCTCTCTATCTATCTCATTATATCTCTCTTTTTCTCTCCCTTCCATTTCGAGGTAATGCTTATCCCCAGATTTGCTTTCTTTTAGCTCACTAAAGTTTTTTCCTAAGGAAAATTTTTCCTGGAACAAAAACCTACCTCATTTTTTTCTCTCTCTACCTAGGTACGAGTTGCGAGCATCTTAGGCTGTATTTTGTATGCTGGGAACGATTTGGACCACTTTTCTTTTCCTCTATATTTCTTTTGCTCCCTGTCTCTCTCTCTCTCTCTAAAGTAGTAGGTAGGTAGATGAATCCCAAATCGTGAATTTTATTATTTTTGGTAAAGTAAAGCTTAACAATTTTTCTCTGATGGTGGTGACGAGGTGTACCCTGATTTTGAAGAGAGAGCTTAAAAAAAACTTCGACTCTACCGACAATCGAACTCGTGACCTTCGGAGTACATTCCTAGTGTGATATATCCTTCCAGCCACGGAGTCTTCAGAAGAAATTGTAAAACCCTGAAGGGTTTCCTTTTTCTTCCCTCACAATCTCTCTTCTCTCCTGACTGTGAGCTGAAATTCATTTTCTTGAACATTTTCTTTAACTAGCATGATTTCAAATGTACAACTGCATTTATTTTCATTGAAATTAATTAAACTTTACAAACAACTATAATTCATTTCTTTCTCGTTCTTTACTTGGCACCTATCCGTTCGAGACTCATGGACCGACTTTTGTGAATTAAGAAAGCTTGAGATCAAGAGTGACGGGAGGCGCGCACGTCAAGAGTTCGAAGAGTGGTCCGGCCTATATCAAGTACCTATATCAAGAGCAAATAGAGTTTTTAGGTTTGTTGTTGTTGTTGTAGTAGCAGCAGCGGCAGCGGACTACTGTTCCTCTCCACACTCCCTCTCTGTCACTCCCTTTCTTGAGTTTTCCCTCCTTCTAAGTTTACAACAAAATTACTCCCCTCAGCTACAGCAGTTTTTTTTAGTTTTTCGGCGTTTAGTGACAGCAGAAGCTACACTTTTTAAATTTCTTCTTTTGAATCAATGGGGGAACAATTTTAGGGAATTACGAATCAGGCATACGAAATGTTTGGACATACGCACTGGCGTTTTCCTGTTTCTACCTCCCTAATACGAACCTTTATAATTAGACCTGCGACAAATGATGATACTACAGAAGGTACGATACTTCGAACCGTCCCGTCCGTTCTACGATGTATTTCTATTTTTCCATCATCTCCCGCTTGTGCATAAGAGGTTTATTTAGTTTTCCCTCCTTCTAAGTTTACAACAAAATTCATTTTCTTTTCTGGTTCTTCTTCATTGTTCAATTTCTATGAAAACTTTCAAATTTTCTCCTCCTCCTACTTCTTCAAAAACCAAACTGAGAAATGTTGATTCATTCGATTGCTTATCGACGGTAATTTCCAAAACTTTCACAGTTTTGGGCGAAAAGTTAGAACACTATTTTATTCGATTAAAATTTGCGTCAATTTTGATTGCCACCTTGTGTCTCATTTTGACAGTAGAAATGTAATTAGGGAAGAATGGGACAACTTTTTAACCATACTTCTTCGTTGCAAGAAAAAGATCAACAGGGCATGCCATAACAAACGAAGCACCGTTTTAACTTTGAAATTGTTCTGAGTTACTTTAGTGGTGTTCTTCTAAGTGGGCAACCCAAGATGAAAACAACTGGCAGCATTAAGGGGAGGAAAACTTTGAAATTGTTCTGAGTTACTTTAGTGGTGTTCTTCTAAGTGGGCAACCCAAGATGAAAACAACTGGCAGCATTAAGGGGAGGAAGAGAGAGAGAGAGAGAGAGAGTTTTGATCTTTTCTGGTCTCAAGGGGTCATTATATTTTATAGCGCTGAAACTTGGGGAAATCGTTCGTAATAATTTAACCCTTTGAAATCTGATCATTATTTATGATGTCTTGAAATTTCAGTATTTTTCTCCTCACTTTTTTATTGGTTCACCGTTCCTGTAAAAAAAAAAAAAAGAATGAAATAAATTTGATCTGTTCTGGTCTCAAGGGGTCATTATATTTTATAGCGCTGAAACTTGGGGAAATTGTTCGTATTAATTTAACCCTTTGAAACCTGATCATTATTTATGATGTCTTGAAATTTCAGTATTTTTCTCCTCACTTTTTTATTGGTTTACCGTTCCTGTAAAAAAAAAAAAAGAATGAAACGGTTTTAATTCAAAATAAAACATCACCTGAAACTTCAGTACTGTAGCAGATAGCTATAGAAATACGAGAATAAATAATACATTTAATAATTATCATAAATATAGCGGATTAGCAGCTGTGCTTCTATTAGGTTATGTGTTATTTTATCTAAGATCCCAAAAATGCCTTTACTCGTTTGTGTACTCTGTACTTAAGTAGTTCTCAAAACTCTATACTTAAGTAGGCCTCCCAATAACTTTAGCATTGTTTATCCAAATTCATTTGCAACTGTTGCACCCCCTCTTCCTCTAAAAATATCCATTTATCCATTACATTCCTCTCGCATAATAGAATCGTCTGCAATGCTGTTTTCCTATTCAAACATTTAGCAACACTTCTGAATAGAACTTGTTCCACTTTTGTAACCCCCTCCCATTGTTTCCCCCCCCCTCCAAACTCCCACTCAATTCAGACCCTCCCTCCTTCAATGTCTCGTTCTCTCTATTTTTCTTCTCCTCTTCCATATCTTTGTCCCTCTCCCCTCCCTTATTTTCTGTATTTCTTCCCCTCCTTCGTTCTCTTTAAGTTTCTCCCCCCCCTTCAAACTCCCACTCGATTCAGACCCTCCCTCCTTCAATGTCTCGTTCTCTCTATTTTTCTTCTCCTCTTCCATATCTTTGTCCCTCTCCCGTCCCTTATTTTCTGTATTTCTTCCCCTCCTTCGTTCTCTTTACATTTTTTCTCCTCTCCTCCTTTTCTCCTCCATTGTCTCTCCTTCGTTCTTCCTACTCTTTTTCCCCTCGATGTTATCTGTGCACCTCCTTCTCCCTAGTGCCACCTACTCTCCTTTATCTCCTTTTTCTCCATGTTTTTCTCCTCCCTAAATCTCCCCTCTTCCTTCTCCACTCCCTCGTTCCCACTAATCTCCCCCACCGTTTTCTCTCCTTCCTTTGTCTCTTTCTCTCTGTCCTCCTCCCTGATTTACTCTTCCTCTCCCCCATTCCTCCCTTCTCCCTCCCAACTATCGTCATTTCAGCAGAAAATATAAATTACAATATTGAAATTTCGCTGAGCACGTCAGTTTTGTTCTCTTTACATTTTTTCTCCCCTCTTCCTTTTCTCCTCCATTGTCTCTCCTTCGTTCTTCCTACTCTTTTTCCCCTCGATGTTATCTGTCCACCTCCTTCTCTCTAGTGCCACCTACTCTCCTTTATCTCCTTTTTCTCCATGTTTTTCTCCTCCCTAAATCTCCCCTCTTCCTTCTCCACTCCCTCGTTCCCACGTACTCCCCCACCGTTTTCTCTCCTTCCTTTGTCTTTTTCTCTGCCCTCCTCCCTCATTTACTCTTCCTCTCCTCCATTCCTCCCTTCTCCCTCCCAACTATCGTCATTTCAGCAGAAAATATAAATTACAATATTGAAATTTCGCTGAGCACGTCAGTTTTTCCTCGCAGAAAGATACGGCGACGCTGTTCCAATGCTAAAAAACGAAATTTCCCGTATAAAAGACACCCGTTTTTCCCAATAAAGTATGGAGAAGGCATTGAAGCGTGCGAGTTTTGGGCGAACAAATTGCACGTCCAAACTGTGCTTTTGAATAACTATGGGGGGATTATTGAAAGCTAGATACCGTATTGTAATGAAACATTTGGCCAGCTTTGTTGTCCACTGGAGAACAATTAGTTTTTTCCCTCCTGTCGTTTTTACAGTTTTGGAAAAAAACCTATATTACAAACAACATAACCTCGTATACCTACTAGATATGCATGGAGTGTATGCATATTTTAATGGATAGGTGGATAGGATACCTATGTTATATGATTATGTTACAAAACGCTTGCAGTCATCTTTTTTTATGAAATCGATAGAACAAAGTTCCATTATGAATAAATATACGTACACTTTTATACAATAGTTACAAACGTACCGTTCAAGTTAAATAATGGAGGTATATTTATGGCAAATGATGAAGGCATCTAGGTATTTATTGTAATTTTATTCCCTGTCCTGCATATGGCTGTGACTGTGACATACGTTGACAGTTTCTAAACGAGTTCATTTAACTACTTATTCTAACATTTCATTGCTATTTAACTGATTTAACAATTCATTTAACTGTCATAATCATAACACATCCATTGCATTTTTGTATTGACTGTCCAAAGGTGTTGGTTGCTTGATAAGTAGGTACATACACAAATATACATATCTACTGATGTTCTCAGGGATGAATGACGAAGGCACCTATTTATTGTAATTTTATTCCCTGTCCTGCATATGGCTGTGACATACGTTGACAGTTTCTAAACGAGTTCATTTAACTATTCTAACATTTCATTGCTATTTAACTGTTTTAACATTTCATTTAACTGTCATAATCATAACACATCCATTACGTTTTTGTATCACTTTCTCCTCCTCCTAGTTATTCTCCTTCTATTTCTTCTTATTCTTCTCCTCCCTTCTCAACTTTCCCTATTCACAATCTTTTCCTCCCTCTATCCTTCTGGAAGTTTAATCTATTTTTAATGCAGTGAATAAAAAAATATAAGGTAGGGAACAACCTAATGGCATCGAAAAATATTAATGTCTTCTACACAAACGGGAAAGTTGTGTCTAAAGTTATTATGAATGCGGATACCTCAACTTAAAGTGCACATCAACTTGTTTAAAGTACATTTTGCAACTGTAGTTACCACACAGTTCTTAACAAACTTGTTTAGTATTCTTTCTTTAGTTTCAAAGTTTTTGTATACTCCCGAATTTTGTTTCATAAAGAACAAGTTTTAAAATATGAAAACCAAAGGAGAACAAGAAAACAGGAACTTAAAGGAGGAGGAGAAAAAAAGAGAAAACCCGGTATTACTCCCGAATTTTGTCTCATAAAGAACAAGTTTTAAAATATGAAAACCAAAGGAGAACAAGAAAACAGGAACTTAAAGGAGGAGGAGAAAAAAAGAGAAAACCCAGAACAAGAAAACAGAAACTTAAAGGAGGAGGAGAAAAAGAGAAAACCCAGTCCTTAAGAAGAACTAAGAAAGTAGTTTGCAATATAAAGAGTAAGTTACCCTAGGAAAACGAATATGGAACAGTATCTTTCTATGTAGTTTCTAGTACCTATATCTACATACACACCTACCTGGGTATTCCTATTTAATTTCAGAACTTCTTATCGTATTCTCTAACTGGGGCACAAAGGTGTTCTGGATATCGCCGGGTAAGCAGGAGGTTTTAGGTTCGAGGTTCAAAGGGAAATATTGGTAACCTGCCCTATAATGAAACAAGAAAGTAGTTTGCAGTATAAAGAGTAAGTTACCCTAGGAAAACGAATAAGGAACAGTATCTTTCTATGTAGTTTCTAGTACCTATTTCTACATACACACCTACCTGGGTATTCCTATTTAATTTCAGAACTTCGTATTTTCTAACTGGGTCACAAAGGTGTTCTGGATATCGCCGGGTAAGCAGGAGGTTTTAGATTCGATGTCCAAAAGGAAATATTGGTAACCTGCCCTAATGAAATGGAGCCATAGGTAGGTAGGTACCTTTTTAAAATTTATTCAAAAGGGCTGAAAAATAAAGATAAAAAAAAGTAAAATCATGTAAAAAACTGACACATGATCATGACCGAAGAGTTTTCAAAAACTGGATAGAGATGTAAAACACATTGCGGTGCTCCCCAAAATATGTGCACCCCGTGCCCTCCCTCTTTCCTCTCCTTCTTCACCTCAAATTCTTTACCTCATTTCCGTTCTCAATTCCCTTCCAACCCTTTTTTTGTGTACAAAAGTTCCTTTGTTAGACAATGATATCTCTTTTCTAACCGTTTTGTATTCAACTGGGAAGAAAAGAGATCGATCAGTCAGAACAGAAACAGGAACAATGCGGCGTCCCTGGGGAAGAAAGGGGAATGACATTAGCAAGTTTTTTTTATTATTATTTTATTTTTATACCTACTTAGGCATCAGCTAGGCAAAACTTGAATGAAGGTTGAAGATAAATAATTTAATTAATATTTCATTAGAAACAAAATTAATCATGACGGAATTGTTGCACCTAATTATTACTGAGATGCTGAGTAAAAAGAAAAATAATGATTTTGTATGAATGCCTTAAAACTAAATGATTATGCAATGCGCAAAGCAAGAAAAAATAGTGGATGTGCCTCATTTTCAATGTTGGAATTCCATTCTTCTTTACGCAGTTCGATTTAATTTTATAGTAGGTACCTAATTGGAATTTTATTTGTCAAAATATTTTTGTCCTCTTTTAATTAATCATTCAAGCAGTCAGTGTTGGGCGTTAAAACTGGCCATAAATCGTACGAGCTACTACCAAGTCTACTCAATCACCTTTTAAATTCCAGCTGTAAATCGAAATACTTCAGAATATTTTCAAATTATTGTAAGATTTAGGAGAGGAGAGAGAAAATAAAACGAAAGCTCTTGAATAAATAACGAACGTGAGGTTACGTTTGTTTGGATTTTCCGAAGGAAACTGCTAACGATTTTCCCCTTAGCATTAGCACCCAATAGTTTGACTTTTCCTTTTCGAGAGTCTTTATCGAGTTCGATCATTTTGCTGTCAAGTTCTGTGTTATCAAATTTGAGTGCTATCGAGGTCAACTTTGGACGTTTTTGGAGGTCAACTGAGTTCGTCAAAGGTGGATAACAGTATAATATAATGGAGGATCAGCAAAAGATTCAAGTTATTTTTTCTTATTTTAGATAGGTCGAGTTACAATAACATATCCGGGGCTATGAATTTTAAAACGCCAAGAAGTGAAAATGCTGATCGTTAATTTATTTTAATCAAACATGATACCTAGTATAGAGATACATAGATACTTACATAATTATCATGTAGATAATAAATTATAATCGCCCCAAAGTGTTGAAGTTTCACAGGCCTAGAACGATACAAAAAGTTCAAAACTCACAAACTCACGATAGGAATAATAATGAATAAATAATTTATGCACAGCTATATTTATTTAATTGTTCAATTTCTATGAAAACTTTCAAATTTTCTCCTCCTCCTACTTCTTCAAAAAACCAAACTGAGAAATGTTGATTCATTCGATTGCTTATCGACGGTAATTGCCAAAACTTTCACAGTTTTGGGCGAAAAGTTAGAACACTATTTTATTCGATTAAAATTTGCGTCAATTTTGATTGCCACCTTGTGTCTCATTTTGACAGTAGAAATGTAATTAGGGAAGAATGGGACAACTTTTTAACCATAACGACTTCCTTCTCCTCCTCCTCCTCCTCCTCCTCCTCCGTCTCTGGCCCGTACAAAGGACGGGTCAACCACTAGTTACACTAGTAGGTACAATATTTTTCATTATTCTTTCTCTTTCTAATCTTTCTATTGTACCTATGTATGTATTCTTCCATTAAAATTATTTTAGTTAAATCAGCCCATTTTTGGTGTCAGTTTGCTTGAGGTAGGTGGTATAAACAAAATTTTGCGGTCAGTGCGTTTAGGGGTATTTTTTGAGACAATACTGTTGATTAGGAGTGTAGCGGGTGTACAAAATGTATTTCATTTCAGGAAAGTTGTAATTAATTACAGGGTATTAATTATCCTTCCAGCTCAAGACTATGAAGTCTGCGAGCATCAGGAGTGTTTCCTGCTTACTTCTCCTTTCCCTCCTCCTATTCCATCTAGCCCCGGTGTTCTCTTAAATTAGGGGAAGCTGGGGGCACTTTGGACTCCATTTCTGGACTTCAGTTTCAATGCATCCACAGCAGCAGAACTTAATTATTGTGAAATAAAATGTGGATCTTTTCCGTGTTGGGAATTCCAATGTGTTTGAGATTATTTTTTTTTTCATGTACCTTCATTCTTCTTCTTCTTCTTCTTCTTCTACTCTCCTCACAAATTCCAGGGGTAGCCGCCCTGAAAGCTTCATTTACGAGAACTTTTTAAGTAGGTAGGTAATGCTGCGACTGGTCGCTACTTATTTCAAGTAGCTACTCAGTTGTCCTCAAGGTACAGAGCCGAAAAACTCTCATTCTGACGGATATCAATCCGGAAACTTCCGGTTCATAAAGAGACGGAGCATTATAGGGAGAGACAGATAATAATATCATAAGTTATAATAGCCTTTACCCTGACCTTCTTTCCTGTGAAGTTGGGCTAGGTATTGATAAATCTTGCCTTCCTCAATGATGAACTTTACTATGAAGTCAATTATCTCATGCATTGTGAATGCTGGGAGAGTTCAAAGTTTCTTCGCTTCAAAGTTTTCGCCATGTCGCTTTCTAACAATGCGAATCCACCCCGCACTCAATCTTTCTCCTCACTTAACCCTCCTCATTTTCAATGCTTCTCCACCCTCAACCGTCCTCATTTGAACCTTCATCTCATTTTTTTTCTATGCGTGGGCATCAAACCTGAACTTTCACCATGACAAGCAAACACCTTATCACGGGAGTAAACGTGGCCCATCAAAATTTATTTCATGAGATACCCCTGAGGCAAGAGAATTTTTTTTTTTTTGAGTAGATACCTACTCCGATCTCAATGTTTGATCTTACCACTGAGACTTTTCAGGTAATCCAGAGTTTAAGAAAAATAACGACATTTGTAAAACAACAAAGAAAACCCCTTGACACTGCGTTAACTCTCAGTGGTAAGATAGGAAACGCCAAAAGTGTAATTGGTATCTAAGCTAATTGCACACACGTCACAGTTTATAAATAACCCGTTTTCAGCAAAAAGCTCAATAAACAATAATAGATTTATAATGTAGGTAAGTACTGAGATAAAAAACACTATGCCCCTGTCCCATATAGAAATCCAGTTGAAACGAAATAATCTCTTGCCATTATTTGTGCAACGGCGAAAAATCCAATCAGAACTCAAAGCAGGAAATGTGAATTGAATGCACGAGGTGAAACAAGAGTGTTACGGGGAAATATAGGGATGGAGGGGTAATACAGGGATAAAGGGTTAATTCAGGAAGGGCGGGGATAATATAGGGAAACAGCACGGGGCTGTGGTAAGAGGGGGGTTTAACAGGAAAAAGAATTTGGTCCAAAATGAAATAAAAGCCTCCCGTTATCAAACAATTTCTTTTCCTCTTTTCCCGGTTTACATACAGGGTGTGCTGAAAGTCATGCCAGTATACAGGGTGATGAAATGTATCACTCATATCTCCGGAAAAGGGCCACGGATGGCCCGATCGGGTCCCAATGTCTATTGAATGAATGTAGAAAGTAATGGAGGAACAAAGAGACAAACTAAAGGAAAATTTGTCAAAGTCTAGAACTCACAGTTTGTTTAATAAGTAGGATCGGGTCCCAATGTCTATTAAATGAATGTAGAAAGTAATGGAGGAACAAAGAGACAAACTAAAGGAAAATTTGTCAAAGTCTAGAACTCACAGTTTGTTTAATAAGTACTATTCATTACTGGGTGAACACAAGATCGTCGAAAAAAGACTTGTGGGTGCTAGAACTAGAAAGCTAGAAACCATTATGACCCGGGTATATCGGTTCATGATAAACAGTTTGCTGATCTCTAAGCATGCTCGGACACTCTGTCCGAACAGTCTCCAAGAATGAGCAGAGTTCGACAAACACCTTAACACCCATCTGTAGACCCTAGGGGGCAAAGTCTAAATTTCAGAAGAAAGTACGAAATGCAAATTTCTCCCAATATCGAACCCCGAACCTTCTCCATGGCAACCAAACACCTCCAGGGGATACAACAAAATGTCCACTAAGTTAAACTCATTGGTGTGTATAATCCGGACATAATTCAACTAGAAATCACCGTGAATATAATGAAGAATATGAAAAATAAGAAGAAGAAGACGACGACGAAGAGGAAGGACATTATTATATCCTCCTTGACTGATTGGTGCGTTTAAAATTTTCTGATAGAAATTTCCGAAAGCACAGCCTTTTTCTTTACCCTATATTTCATTTCTCATGTAGGCAAATAAATACGAAATAGAGATACAAGAGCAGAGAAAGGGAGATAAAGGGAGAAAAGGAGAGGGAAAGAGATTAGGGAGGGAGATAAAAGGGAAGTAGAGAGAGAAGGGAGAGGCAGAGAAAGAAAGTTAGGCAAAGCTAAGAGGGAGGAGAGAGCAAGGGAGGGAAGGAAAGAGAGAGATAAGGATAGATGGTACAAAGATATTCATTAGTAAACATTAATATCACTTGTGTTCTTCCACTTTTATTCCAGAATGATTTTCATCTCTAGCGAAGTACATACACTTGTGAACAAAAAACCCGGGTATAAAAATATCTTTCAAAGTTAAAAATATTTCCATTTCAAGCAGAGTACTTTGTTTCCTGTCTACCTACCAAATAAGTTGATAACCATACCAAAGACAATAGTAGATAACTTGTAAAAGGATCTTGAAGACAAGGATATGAGCTTTTAGTCTAATCTACAAAAGAAGTTTGAAAATATTCAGAAAAGTCCGAAGGAATAGAAATGAAAAATATCCCACATATTTCGTACTGGAGTATATTTTAGTGTAGGTACCTCATTTTAGGATAAAGTTAGATTCCAAGTCGCTATCAGTATCTTATGTTTAATGTATTTAAATGTTTATCTTTCCATCTCGCGGTATATTATGTTAATTAGACAAGCCATAAAATTAAAATTTTCAAATTAAAACACATTTCTAATGTTCTCTCTCCCCCTCTCTCTGTCTCTATCTCCCCTCTTTCTTTTTCTCGTTTTAATGTTATTTACTCTCCCCCTCTCTGCCTCTATCTCCCCTCTTTCTTTTTCTCGTTTTAATGTTATTTTTCACTTTAATTAACCAGTTTTTAACAAGTGTTTCAAGTACCGAGAATACAAAAAACCCGGATCAAATTGTTTTAGGAACTTTTTCAAAGTCAAAAAATATTTCCATTACAAATTAACAGAGCAGGTAGGTACTTTGTCTTCTGTGTACCTACCAAATAAGTAGATAACCATACCAAAGACAACAGTAGATAACTAGAAGTATCTTGAAGACAAGGGCATGAGCTTTTAGTCTGATCTACAAAAGAAGTTTGAAAACATTCAGAAAAGTCAGAAGGAATAGAAATGAAAAATATCCTACATATTTCGTACTGGGGTATATTTTAGTGTAGGTACCTCATTTTAGGATAAAGTTAGATTCCAAGTCGCTATCAGTATCTTATGTTTAATGTATTTAAATGTTTATCTTTCCATCTCGCGGTATATTATGTTAATTAGACAAGCCATAAAATTAAAATTTTCAAATTAAAACACATTTCTAATGTTCTCTCTCCCCCTCTCTCTGTCTCTATCTCCCCTCTTTCTTTTTCTCGTTTTAATGTTATTTTTCACTTTAATTAACCAGTTTTTAACAAGTGTTTCAAGTACCGAGAATATTGAATCTGCCTAACTGTTAAGATTTTATTGTCCCGAAAGCAAAGAGAGAAGTTCCGAGAAAAGAGCGAAACGCGACCCTATGCTCAACCCCGCGAAGGCCCGGGAGCGCTAAGCGCGACCGCATGTACAACCGCGCGAAGCCCCAGGAGCGCGCAGCGCGACCATATGCACAACCCCGCGAAGCCCGACCGTATACGCAACCTCCCAAGCACGCAGTGTGAGTAATAATAATAAACTGAATATTAAACAAAATAGGTAGGTAGGTACATAGGTACTAATTTCCTTTAACCACGATCGAGTAAACTACGCGCTAAAAAATTCTCGGAGGGACGGACCCAGCTTGTTGGTTTTGACCCGAACACACAATTATTGTCCGGTTAATTGAGTTACATGGCCATTGTTAAATTCAATTACAGCATTGTTTCACGATTCACCATGTTATTTTGAAAATATGTGGTAAAATTGTTTGTTTATTTTTGGTTAGTCATTTTAAAACGGCCTTAAAAAAAGTTTACGGTCCAACTAATGCAACAGTTGATTTTATTGAATAATATATTATTGTTATCTAGTGCTCGTAGGTACGAGTACCTCACAAATAGGACTAAAGAGTCTCTTTTAGGATAAAATTTCATAAATCCATACTCCTGATGTTGAAACCACCACACCACTGGAGCAGGTTGATTATGCTTCATACAGGGCAGACCGTTTTTATCCAACACCCTGTATACTGTATATGATGGTCCATTTTTATTATGTCTCAAACGCTAAACGGTCCACAGTTACACATTTTAGAAAAAAAATGTGTGGGCATAAAATGGGGTAGCCTCCCCCCAAAAATTGGGAATATAATGGGATATATTTTTAAAATGGCTTACACGGAGCTCTAAGGGTTAGGTGGTAGAGAACGCCTCCGGCGTTACCTCGCCTAGTGGTTGGTTACCTTCCACTCAAGAGTCTATTATTATTATTATAACTTGTAGTCAGCTCCCATGGCGTATTGGTCACTGCACTCGCCTTGCACGCGGGAGACCCGGGTTCGATTCCCGGCGGGGTCAAAAAGAGAGAACGAAGACAGGATAGGTGAAAGCCAGCCGTTCCGAGAACGAACCTTATCCTGTTCAGGTACCTAGGTATGAATTCAAATTTTTATGATAATAGAGGCAGCTATGTTTACTTACATCAGGCACTGTCAGCTCCCATGGCGTAGTGGTCACTGCACTCGCCTTGCACGCGGGAGACCCGGGTTCGATTCCCGGCGGGGTCAAGGTGTATCAAGCAAATGATTGACTCCGTGACTGGATGTTGCGGGGCCCACTCAGCCTCGTGAGGAAAATGAGTAGCTATGACATATAAATGCACATAGCGACTGGTCCCAGCACGGTAGGTAAACATTGGATGTTAGGATTATTGAGATATTGGGAAAAATCCTAGGTACAATGCTGCAGTGAGCACCAATGTTGTGATGTAATAACACAAAGAAACTGCATTTACATTTTTTTTTATTTATTTACATTACTTACATCAGGCCAGTACAGCCTGACTGCCTACTGCCCTCGTATAATTCAGACATTAAATCTGAAACACCCAACTTTGCGGCAACCAAAACACTGTGAGAGTTTTGGAAAGATGTCAATGATAATATATAGAAAGGCCAACCAAACCCCCAAAAAGTAAAATATCAACTGACCACATGAACCCAGAGTCAAAAAGAGGGGGGAGAGAGGAGAGAAAGGGTGAGAGGAAAAAAATAAAGGGGGCTGAAAAGGGAATTAAGACTGGAGAATGGGGGAGTAAAATGGAAACAAACTTTGGAGAAAAGGGGAATAAAAACGGAAAAAATACTGGAAACAGGGAGAGGAAAAGGGAAAAAAGACTGGAAACAGGGAGAGGAAAAGGGAAAAAATACTGGAAACAGGGAGAGGAAAAGGGAAAAAATACTGGAAACAGGGAGAGGAAAAGGGAGAAAATACTGGAAACAGGAAGAGGAAAAGGGAAAAAAGACTGGAAACAGGGAGAGGAAAAGGGAAAAAATAGTGGAAACAGGGAGAAGAGAAGGGAAAAAATACTGGAAACAGGGAGAGGAAAAGGGAATAAATACTGGAAACAGGGAGAGGAGAAGGGAAAAAATACTGGAAACAGGGAGAGGAGAAGGGAAAAAATACTGGAAACAGGGAAGAGGAAAAGGGAAAAAATACTGGAAACAGGGAGAGGAGAAGGGAAAAAAAGACTGGAAACAGGGAGAGGAAAAGGGAAAAAATACTGGAAACAGGGAGAGGAAAAGGGAAAAAAGACTGGAAACAGGGAGAAGAAAAGGCAGAAAAGACTGGCGAAAAGTGGGCGAAGTGATGTTTTTGAAAACATCCTTCCCCTGAGTGAGTTTTATCTATTGACAAGGGCAGACCGAGTTTCAAACGTCCATGTCTCTACTTCCTATAAAAACGTATGTGTATTTTTTTGCCCTCTCCTCTGATCCAAATATTTTGGACAGTTGCCAAGACTTTTTTTCGTTTTTATTATTATTGTATTGTGTTCGGAAGGCAGAGAGAAAAAAAAATGGCATGAAAACATTAAAAAGAGGAAGGAGGAGAAGAAGGAAGAAGAAGAAGAAGAAGAAGAAGAAGAAGAAGAAGAAGAAGAAGAAGAAAAATCTCTCTCTCTCTCTCAGTAAGTGTAAAATTTGTATAATAAATTTGTAATGCCTATACTTTCCTTTAGCCGACCATACCAACAAAAAATCTAACAATAGAAACGTTAAGGTACCTTTACACTGGGGCAATTTAGGAAGCAACCGGCAACAGCAACCTGCAGCATGCGGCATTGCCGCGCCGCATGCGGCGTATTAATCATCCAGATGTTCCAATAACAAATTAAAAAAAAAAAACAACAACAACAACAACAACCACAACAAACAATTAACTGATCTTTGTGTGTAGGTAGTAGTTTTTACTTTCTATTACTAGTATAGCTCCGCTATACTAGTAAGTAGGTATTGCAATCGGTCCAAATTTTCAAAATCGGGAAATGGGTGGAAATATCCGTTTTGGAATCCCCTGATTCCAAAAAAGTGGTTTTTAATAGTAGGTAATAATAGAATAGAATAGAATAGAATAGAATTCTTTATTTGTATTGTTATGTATACAATTTGGAGTTTGACAACAAATCGTAGGTAATAATAAAAGGTATAGGGACGGACTATTGTATTTGCTTCGGTGTCCGTCTGTGTGTCTGTCTGTCTGTCCCCATAGAAGGACTTATCCAAACCTGGTCGACCTATGTATATATCAAATTAAAGGTCTTTTTACCAGGAACACGAAAGTGGTGGTGCAAATTTTGTCCAGAGGAACAAAAAGCCAAAAAACAGAAAAAATGATTTTTGGGGGATTTTTTCACATTTTCTCACACAAATGAGCTCTGATCTTGAAATTTGCCGCGACGACCTATGAGCTCAAAGCAAGAAAGTTTTAGATAACACTTCAGTCATTAATTTAAGACCGGTTTTAGCGTCATCTACATATGTTAAGCTACGCCGAGAAAGGCTAATAAATGGATGGGTGACTTAAACATTATATTGGTAATTTTTAGTAAACATTAAAAGGAATAAAGGAAGAACGGGCTCTAGTCTTGATTTTAAATCATTACGTGAAAGTATGTAGGTACATACATATATTATGTAGTAATAGGGAGAGCGAAACGCGACCCTATGCTCAACCCCGCAAAGGCCCGGGAGCGCTAAGCGCGACCGCATGTACAACCGCACGAAGCCCCCAGGAGCGCGCAGCGCGACCATAATATATGCACAACCCCGCGAAGCCCGACCGTATACGCAACCTCCCGAGCACGCAGTGCGAGTAATAATAATAAACTGAATATTAAACAAAATAGGTAGGTACAAAGGTACTAATTTTCTTTAACCACGATCGAGTAAACTACGCGCTGAAAAATTCCCGGAGGGACGGACCCAGCTTGTTGGTTTTGACCCAAACACACAATAAAATTATTGTCCGGTTAATTGAGTTACATGGCCATTGTTAAATTCAATTACAGCATTGTTTCACGATTCACCATGTTATTTTGAAAATATGTGGTAAAATTGTTTGTGTATTTTTGGTTAGTCATTTTAAAACGGCCTTTTAGAAAAAGTTTACGGTCCAACTAATGCAACAGTTGATTTTATTGAATAATAATTGTTATCTAGTGCTTGTAGGTACGAGTACTTCACAAATAGGACTAAAGAGTCTCTTTTATGATAAAATTTCATAAATTTATACTCCTGATGTTGAAACCACCACACCACTGGAGCAGGGTGATTATGCTTCATACAGGACAGACCGTTTTTATCCAGCACCCTGTATACTGTATATGATGGTCCATTTTTATTATGTCTCAAACGCTAAACGGTCCACAGTTACACATTATAGAAAAAAAATGTGTGGGCATAAAATGGGGTAGCCTCCCCCCAAAAATTGGGAATATAATGGGATATATTTTTAAAATGGCTTACACGTGTATTGCGTATGAATAATATTTCAATAAATATAAAATAATGACATTGTGATGTTTTCTGCTACATAAATTATGAATTTATGAACGTTTAGATTTTTTTTTTCTATCGATGTTCATTTTCTTTTTGTTATTATTATTATTTTTTTAAAAAGATAATAATTAGGAATAAAAATCCGAGTGGGGCAGTTCTCCAG
>NW_007378499.1:0-1648 GCF_000475195.1 Diaphorina citri
TAAATATGTATGGGGATTTGGGACAACACATGCTCCTGATCTTGGCAAAAGGACTGCATCTCACATGGTATAGCATATTGCATAATCAGATAGACATCAGGCGTTCATACAAATTGTATTACTTTCTCATAACTTGCTATTTCCTATCTGCTATGTAGGTAATATTGTATTGTATTTGCTACCTCGGTGAGATGTCTTCTGTCACATTCTACATCATCCTTGTTGATACACATGGTAGATTTCATTTGAGCTTCTTGTTGTTTGACGAATAACGCCCAAGCCGTCTTGTTCATGTATGAGCCAAACTCTGACGCCATGTCTAGGTTGCTGGAAATTATGGAAAATGATCAGTGACAAAACGTATTTCTATGAAAAGTCAGTGATGTCTATAATATTCTCGTTCTCATGATGATCTTTTGTAATCGGTAAATGGTAAGCTAAGTTAGCTTTCTCTTATTTCACATTTTACAAATTGTATTGGATGTCGGCGATTCTTTTCTAGGTATCTTCCTCATTTATCCCTTCATTCCTTTTTGTAAATCTTCCTCAACCTTAACCTTATCTCTTCACCTTGATTTCGGTGTCCCTCTTTCTCTTTCCCTGTACCTATATGATCATTATTTGAAATAAAGTGGGGCGATGCAAAATAGGTTTTACTGACGACAGATTGGATAAAGTTCTCTTACCTGACTTCCTGTAGAAGGAAGAACTGGTTGTTTTGTGGAATCTGCCACGCACCTATACCAACTCTATTCACAGATAGAATGGTCGGATGCTCGGTGCCAAACTTGCGTAGGAATTCAGCTAGTTCCCGTGACATCTCGTTGACAATAATCACAAGACCATCCTGATGACCTTCCTCTAACTCTACAACAATGGGAATGCATTCTCTTTAGTGATGGTACCTTAAAAAGTAATGATGAGCTTTCTTCAAGGTTTGATAGGAAAAACTGTAACAACGCAGATCCATTTCCCTTAAGCGAAGATATAATGAGGACAAGATAGGAGAAAACCAGCTATTCCCAGAATGAACCTTATCATTCTGAACTTTCTGTAGAAAGTTCGCCCCTGACTGGAATCAAAATAACATTTACGAGCCAGGAGCACTACCTTTCAAGCCAACTAGGGTGGCATTAGCCAGGTTGGTATGAATGAGAAGAAACCATATTTGTCTTACCTAGAAGTAATTTTTTGTAGAAGTTGTAAACATCCGCTTTGTCTCGCGGTAACTTTAGAATGTCTCCCACAACACAAGGATTGGACTGTAGGGCATTGCGTGCCGTCAGAAACTGATTACCAATGTTCACCGAAAGCTCAGACTCATCCACTATCAGAATGAAGGAGGACCAGTTGATCTTCTTCAATGTGGTCAGAATAATCTGCATGAGAAAGGAAAGTCCTAGAATGTCCTAGATCACACTGAAATCTAATCTATGAAAATCTCTTTGTAGCTAATCAATGCTTCAATTAAATTTGAAGTGTGGCCCTGGCCCGCCAGTTAGTCTCTCTCTCTCTCTATTCCTTGGAATATGACAAGTCTCACAGGACCATTCTTTCTGTACTGTCTGTAGTGTTCAATGTAAAAGATCGACTATCTAATACAAGGTTTACTCCCAATATCAACTATAGACTGTAAACCCCCCCCCCC
>NW_007378499.1:5613-14374 GCF_000475195.1 Diaphorina citri
TCTAATACAAGTTTTTCTACCCACAACAACAACAAACTGTACCCCCCCCCCCCCCTCCGACCCCTTTATATTACCTCATATTTCTGTTGCACATAATTATCATACAAATACAGGGTGTCCTCATTCTCAAGCACATTTCTGTCGTAGTCATCTTCCTGATAGCGGTTACCCAGTATATGAACCGAGGAGAATACATTGGTCACTTTCTTGGTCTCGTTGAGCAGATGATTGTTTTGTGGTCCGATGAACCCTGTTCGAATCACAGGATGGACAGAATAAATAATTCTGTATGGAATTCTTAGCATTCAGTTACTCATATTGAGACTGATTCAGGATGCCTCTCCTAAACTTGGAGGGACCCCAAAATGAGAACGAGATCTCATAGATAGGAAACGCAGGTCCCTTGGTTCCTGAACCATTTCAAATAGCCTAGCTCTCTAGCAATCTCCTCATCTTATAAATACCTTAACTAAGCAGCTGTTAGTGCTTTACCACTCAACCATCTTACTTAGTGTTGCAATGGGGAGCTCAGGGAACCAAACCATCTTACCTAGAAGTAGGGGAGGCTCCGGACATGTCTGTTCTGAGGTGACCAACGCTTTCAGTACAACTTTCTTTACATTCTTCGTGTTAGAGCATGTGTCAAATGTGTTGGCTTTGATTTCTACAGGAGGCGGAAAAAGTGAAATGATTTCGTCAGATCAACTACCTATCAAGCTTGTCACGAGAGGTGCACAAGTCAAGAGTTCGAAGCACCGCCCGGCCTATGTTAACACGAAATAGATATAGACTTTCAATGTTTATTTCACTTGAGAGAAACGGTCTACATATAACATATAAGGGCTTTGAACTACATAATTATAAGATACTACGTAGAGTTCACTGTTACTGATTTAATCTCTTTGAATTTGTTGCCTTTGAAGTTTGAGTCTTTTGGATCTAAGAACTCTGGATCTTTTCAATGCAAAGGCCAGGGCTCTGGTACTTTAGACTCGGAATCAGAGGACACGGGAATATATTTAGTTGGAATCGGGCTTTAACTGGAAAAACTTACTCATGTTAAAGCCATCTCGTTTCAAGGCCGCGTTCACACTATGTACTGCGTATTCTATAGCGGCCCTCTCCTGTATAGCCCCGAGCCTGATTTCATCACAGTTGGGCCCTGTAGTCTCATCCAGTAGTATATTAACCAGGGCCGTATTAGTGACGTCATGATCTGTACATAGACCTGACCCATACTGGAGCGAATGATGTAAGAGGAGGATGAAGATTAGTCCTGAAAGATTAGGAATACCTATCAAATAGAAGAATTTAGTATTTACTAATAGAGTGTTTGCCATCTTCATACTAACTGAAGAAGAAAATAGAAAAGAACTGAAAGTTGCCTCCCTTCACCTACATATCCTAATAGAGTGTTTGCCATCTTCATACTAACTGAAGAAGAAAATAGAAAAGAACTGAAAGTTGCCTCCCTTCACCTACATATCGAGAGCCCCGAGGAACCCTTTGATCTATAAAATGGTTTTTAAGATGTTATCGACTAGGTATTTTGTTAATACCTTGAAATTTTGTTTAAGGGTTTTATTGAGAAACTGAGGGGTCTTCAACCTAAATTTTGAGATTCATTACAACCAATGTTGAATGAGAAAATAGCGTCGCGTCGGGACCTACTTACCTCTTGTACAAGATATCCGATCTCCCAGGTAAACACTCATCATGAGATGATTTTGAAAACTAAAAACACTCCAAAACTGAAATAGTTGAACACCTTATTGACACATTGTTTCTAAATGACTCTGCGGACAATGCTAAGAAGTTGTACAAGTGTACTGTGAATAGTTTACTGACATGACACATTATATTGATATTGATGAGCATGCTGAACTTGTAAGGGTTTGCAGCATGCATACCACTAGGCAAGGTCCACAACTTTCAACCCCATTATAAACATCGGGTCATTTTCAGCAGGGTTAACTCCTAAATACAAGTTTTTTTTTATTATTAAAAAGATGAGTGTTTCACCGCCGTTTTTTATTTCGTAGCAATGAAACAACTGCTACATTAGACGCATGTGGTCTGTGTCGTAGCATGCCCATCCCGTAGTATGCCTCTCATCAGATGGGCGAGAAGAGACACAATACTTCCCATTTAGGTGCTGGCTCAACACGAGAACACCAGAAAGTAACCCGTTGAAATATTTGCAATCGAAAAACGAGTACAAACTTTTGTCGATGGTGGGATTCGAACCCGGGACCTTCTGCATGGCAAGCAAGCGCGCTACCACTGGACCAACCGTGCCCCCTATATTACTTAACTCAGTATAGTGGTTGCTGTGTATTTTGTAGTTTTAAAAAGATGAGTGTTCCACCGCCGTTTTTATTTCGTAGCAATGGAACAACTGCTACATTAGACGCTTGTGGCCTGTGTCGTAGCATGCCCATCCCGTAGTATGCCTCTCATCAGATGGGCGAGAAGAGACACAATACTTTCCATTTAGGTGCTGGGTCAACACGAGAACACCAGAAAGTAACCCGTTGAAATATTTGCAATCGAAAAACGAGTACAAATTTTTGTCGATGGTGTGATTCGAACCCAAGACCTTCTGCATGGCAAGCGAGAGCGTTACCACTGGACCAAACGTATTCAATCTATTCGGTATTTTGGTGGAACTTTGTTTTGGTGGAACCAAACGGTATTCGGACCAAGAGGCTGTCAGTGAAGGGCTATTCTCGGACTCCTGAACCACTCACTCAGATCATCTCGTTCACTTTCGGAGGGCTGGGCAACTGCGAGAACAAATGTGGGGGAAAAAAGTACCTAGGTTTAACCGAATATGTGCGTACGTATAATGTGTAATTAGCGTGTGTGTGCATGTGCATGTGTATGAATGATGGTGCGCGTTTGATGTGTACGTGGGTATGTGTATGAACGGTGTGTGTGCGTAGGATGCGTATGTGGATAGGATATGCTTATGAATGGCGTGTGTGTGTGTGTGATGTGTATGGGCGTAAAATCTGGTAAGGTGCAACATTTTTTGACTGGTACCTTTCACTCCGTCTACCGTCTCTTGATGTGTATGGGCGTAAAATCTGGTAAGGTGCAACATTTTTTGACTGGTACCTTTCACTCCGTCTACCGTCTCTCTTTTTCCCCTAATAGAAGGTGCCCAACGTCTTGCTAAAATACCCTTCTTCTCTATTTTTCTTCCAACAATCACTTTCACAATGTCTCTACATGTGTATGGGCGTAAAATCTGGTAAGGTGCAACATTTTTTGACTGGTACCTTTCACTCCGTCTACCGTCTCTCTTTTTCCCCTAATAGAAGGTGCCCAACAGAGTTGGAAGTACTTAAGTACATTTGTACTTAAAAACTGTCTCCAAGTACTTTCATTAAAAATACTTTTTTTCAACTGAAAGCACCTATCTGTTCTGAACTTTTCTTGATAAAAAATGTAACTAGGAAACTAGGTGACATTTTTATATTATACTGGAAAATGTTTTTACTCTGTTGTGTATGTATTATTCTTTAATAACCCATCAAATACACGAGACCTTGTTTAGACTGCTGGGGTAAAGGGACTTTTCAGTCCTATTCGGGTAGGAAATTATAGAGAGAGAAAAAAAAAACTATTATTTAAAGCATGTGAATGAGAGCCAGAGTCCCAATATTGGGGGTAAACCCATTACACTCACCAACTTAAGCTGATTATCCATGAGATCCACATTATAGATCTGTACCATAGGATCAGCATTCATGTTGAACCGGATATTATAATCCTTACTATACATCATGGTAACTCGTCTAATGTTTGTATTCAGATCCTCTGGTTTATTGATTTGCACTAACTTAGAGCAGATGTGTTTGCTGACCTCTGCCTTACACTTGAGTCGTTGTAAAGATTTTAGAGTTGTAGCTAGGAGGTTCAGACTGTAGATGTGAGTGAGAACTGACGCATCATATGTTTGATAGAGAATGTCCTGAGAGAATCCAACAAATGTGTGTAGATATTAGATACCTACCTATCCCTTGCTATTCAGCGGTCATGGGAACTCTACTTGATTCTTACAACTCAGAGGTACCTATACCATCAAGTAGGTAATACCACCTACCTACTACCTACTTGTAAAAAATGACGGGATCCAGTGGTTCTAGTATGTTGAATATTTGAATAATTCCGGTGAAGTTAAGCAACGTTGTGCTTGTTTGATATACCTAAATATGTATGGGGATTTGGGACAACACATGCTCCTGATCTTGGCAAAAGGACTGCATCTCACATGGTATAGCATATTGCATAATCAAATATGTATGGGGATTTGGGACAACACATGCTCCTGATCTTGGCAAAAGGACTGCATCTCACATGGTATAGCATATTGCATAATCACCAGCTGCTTTTAATAGGTTCCTATTTTCTATACTTTGGCAACATTTTAATTTTTTACCGGGGTGGAAATCGAATGCCAGGCGGGTATCTAGGTTGAAAACTTATCTAGGTACCTAATCAAAATTATACAGAGTGTTTATAAAGTTCAGGGACCCCTGAATATTTTTTGGACGGCTAAAGATGAGAAGCTGAAATTTAGGGTAGTGTTTTATCTTTTCAAATGCCATTTTTTGAAGTAGTCGCCAAATTTCGGCCGGAGAAAATTTCAGCTTCTCATCTTTAGCCGTTCAAAAAATATTCAGGGATCCCCGGAGAATATAAACACTCTGTAAAATACAATTTTTGGTTTACGTTAAAATCTTTAAATGTTCATGATTTATTTTCATTCTTTTTTATTCAATAATTATTTACATTTTGTAACCTTTATCATAGACAATAAACCTAAATAAAATAATTAAAACTAAAATGCGTACTTAGCAATTATTATAACTACAATACTTAGCAATAACATTTTATTGGCAAGTATTAGAATGCATGATATGTTTTAGTCAAATATTGCAAACAAAAGTGTTGACACAATAAAATAAAATAAAAAAGGAATTCATTAATTAAACAAAAAACAAAATGGACGGACAAAAATATAAAAATATTTATAGGCATAAAGAAATAATAAAAATATGGTTTGATCGATGAATGGATGAATTTAAATACATATAAAAACAAAATTGTTGTATCTCGTGATAAATGAGTGTTTGTATGAAATTATGAATGAACAAGTGAGAGAGAAGAATATTAAAATACCTATAATGAAATGGAATTGGGGGTGGGATGTGATATGCTTTAGCTAGAAATAATATACCTACCTATGATTCATCCAGATGGATATGGCAGCAATGAGTCATCAACCCAAAATGAAAGAACCAATCAGAATGCGAGAATTCCTTGCATTCAGAAGTGTCCCACAAGTAAAGCCTTGGAGTGAAATGTTTATGCCAAATATCATGGTAGTTTTTTTATTATTCATACACTCTTGCTTGTTGCCTGTTGTTTTAAATTAATAAATTAATAGGGATGTGCTTGGATTGGAAAAATGTTCTTAAAAGATCATAATATTGATATTTAGAGCTTTTTTTTCGAGATTGCTGCAAGTTGTTATTATTATTCTTTTTTTTCTACCAGTTCCTCATTTTCCACTACGTGTTTGGTACGAACTTACGAGGAAGTACTTTTTTATTAACAGTAAAAAATCATCTTAGGTACCTATTCGTATAATTTAAATTCACTAGAATTTAGATGGCTCCGGAGTCTGAAAGAGAGAAATAATCTTTGTTTATTGGTAGGTATTGCCTAGATGGGACATCTCACCTGATCTGTTCTGAACTTTTCTTGATAAAAAATGTAACTAGGAAACTAGGTGACATTTTTATATTATACTGGAAAATGTTTTTACTCTGTTCTATTACTGAATTAAGAAGTGAATTCCTTACTATACATGACTTACCACCATTGCTGCTGTTGTCGTCCTCCTTGACTTCGTACTTGGTGTGGCCATCCTTCTCTTGCTCTCTCTTCCGTTTGATTTCATTCTCCTGCTGTTCCTTCTTCTCTTTCATCTGTCGTTCGCGTTCCTCCATTTGTTGTCTCAACATCTCGTGTTGATTGTATCCGTTGAATTTTGTGCTCGTCAGAACAAAGTCTGGTATCTCAGCGCTCGTCAGTGGTGTCTTCTTGAAGTCACTCTTCAGTGAATCCTTGAACTTGTGCGGAATGATTTGAGAGAGGTCGTTATGGAAACTATTAGTTTCAGCGCTTACACCATCGGATGTGCCATCTGGTTTGACTCGTGTGGTAACCTTGATACTAGGACGGGACTCGAGCTCAGAGTCAGCGGATTGGTCGTCTGTATAGTCATCCGCTCTAATCCGAGTGGTAACTGGCTCACTGGATTGAGCTTCTTTGTCACAGCTGTTGAGGACGTTGATTTTCCAACCCAGGTAACGATGAGTGAAACACTGCAATGATATCAAAAGAGATTGTTATTCACATAATTATTTATTAATAATTTTCTTATCCGCTATCCGGTATTCAATGATATTTATCGATGATCTTTCAAATCGTTTTTTCTTCTCCGACCTTTTCATTTAGTTATTAAGGTCATAGTTCTGCTCCATTAATTTAATTATTATAATACATGATGATATTATTAAATTTCAAATACATTATAAAGTGCATAAATAAGCATGCATGTACGAAATTTGTGTCATTGTTCTAAATTAGAGTGGTGAAAGGGAGATTCTTGTATTAATTATTTATGTAAAGCAGGGTTGCTGTTTTATAACACTATTATCTTCGTTCAAAGTTCAAGCACACGTAATATACTCAACCTTGAATGGCAATGAATTGAGAGCCACGATATTCATCACTTGGTTGGTCACTCATTATTATAATTTATGCCAATTAAAAACAAACACAACAAGAAGAAACTCGTCTTTTTTTCATATCTTTTGGTACTAAATACATATTATGTAGATAACATTGATGTGTAGGAGTGTGTGATAATCTCGGCGGGAATTTTGTGACCTATCAACTTAAGCCAGTCAGAAGTGTCCCACAAGTAAAGCCTTGGAGTGAAATGTTTATGCCAAATATCATGGTAGTTTTTTAGTCCGTCCTTCCTTTATTATTACAATAGTAATAAAAAGGTATAAGGGACGGACTATTGTATTCGCTTCTGTGTCTGTTCAACAGCGTAACCATTGAGAGTTTCCTGATCAATCCAAGCCACAACCACATCAGCTCCGATCATTTGATTCCTCAGAGGATCACCCGACAAACCGAACGACATGTACTCGCCAAATTCTGAAATCAGAAGCAGAAACAGAAGAAAATCACTTGATGGGAAAAGCTATTTCTTATAGGCCTGTGTGCTGTAAATCTATTCAACGTTCGTTCAGGTTTGGTCATCTGACGGACTGACCTTTTACCTATAAGTAGATATTTATGTGCTTGAGTTTTATAAAACTACAACAAATGTTATAAACTTAGTGACTTGATCCATCTTCTCTCGAAGAAGAACAAAATCATCAAGGTTATAAAGACAGGAATGCAGAAACTAAAATAATCTGTTTTAATCTCCCTCATGCTCTCATTATTCCTGACATTACTCTAAATGTCTGCACAAATGGAAGAAGAGGGATAAGATAGGGTGAAGATGAAGATGACCTTTTTGTAAGAATCATGAACGACCGCATTCCTTAACAGCTCAACACTCATTCATCTACAAATACCTTGCTACCTAGCAGGTACCGACTGAAGTTTTTTAACAATCAATTGAGGTGTCTCATGTGAGAGATAATTAGTTATAGGTAAATAAATTTATCATATAGATAAAAAAATAAATAAAAAATAATCGTACCCTCTTTTCCGAGATAAAGTTATTAGGGAGATTTCGCATCGAATCCTGATCCCCATAACGCAACCCATGTTGGCGCCATCTTGTTTACATCATGTTTTTAGATTTAGCACGGGATCGAAAACCGAACGAAAACCGAAACCGAAAACCGAAGCGAACCTAGCGGACGCTCAAGTAATCATACCTTTAATTTGTTCAATGTTTTGTCTTGTCCTAAATAACAAATTATTCAAATCAGTTTTTGAATTAATTAATTAAAAACAGGAAACAATGATTTTTTAAAATTATTTATTTGTTTTCTCAATTTAATTATTCCACCGTGTTCCTTATCTGTTACGTTCTTTTTTGTACAAATGAAACGATAGGTAAAAAAAGGACATAACAGATAACGAAGAAAAGAAAAAAATAATAATTAATTATTACATAAAAAATGAGTTTTTTGATATGTTTTTGTTTTTAATTAATTTCTGAATTAATTAAGATACCTACCTACATCAAAAAATTTCAGTCAAAATTAATTTCCCCTTCAAAAATGTAAAATAACCGCGATCTATTCAAAAAGAATTTAAATTTACGCGCGTTTCTAACATGGAAATTTCATTTTCGTAATACGAAAAAAAACCCCATGTTCAAGCCAAAACATCGTAACTCCGATCCCCGTGTTCAAAACCCCAAAACGTGTGTCATGCGCAGAAACCAAAACTCGTCGAGCATCGTCACGATCCCCAAAAAAAATGCGTTGCGAAATCTGTCTAATATTCATAAGTAGGGGCGGATTTTGCATGTTTGCATATGCAAAAGCGTATTTTGAGGGTTTTTTACATGTGTTTTTGCATTTTCGGGCATTTTTAGTCCGTCCTTCCTTTATTATTACAATAGTAATAACAAGCTGGGTCCGTCCCTCCGGGAATTTTTTAGCCCGTAGTTTATTCGATCGTGATTAGAGAAAATCAGTACCTA
>NW_007378499.1:14552-22315 GCF_000475195.1 Diaphorina citri
ATATCTGGATGAGTGACTGTCCGATTTTTACCAAGTTGTTACAGTCTTGGACCTTACTCGTACACCATACCGAGAGAGCATACCAAATTTCATCGCTCTACGACAAACTGTTCTTGAGATATTTTGTATACCACCTTTTCCCATTTAAACCTGTAGTACGTACATACATACGTACAGACCACGGGCTAAAAATTACTTTTTTGACATCAGGGGATCCCAAAAGGGATATATCCAACCATTTCCCGATTTTGAAAATTTGTACCGATCAAAACGGGAGCTGATAACAATGATAAAGGATATCCATAGCCTTGATTCCTACGCGCATGGGTTAGCAGTATCTTGGTATGACGTCAGACGGTCAGAGGTATACCCTCAGCGCCCGATACAGTGTTGCCGCTACGAGTCAAATGACTCGGTCCGGATGCGCCGGGTTTCTATCGTCGTATCTTCGAAACTACTGGGTATCTTGGTATGACGTCAGACGGTCAGAGGTATACCCTCGGTGCCCGATACAGTGTTGCCGCTACGAGTCAAATGACTCGGTCCGGATGCGCCGGGTTTCTATCGTCGTATCTTCGAAACTACTGTACGGAATTTCCTCATTTTTTTTCCCAATATTTTTTTAATTTTACGTTCTATCGTTTTAAGCGATAAATTTTTTTATGATACATCTCATTTGGAACAACATCTCTAACATTTAAATAGTCTTTAACACTCGCAGAGACCAATCGAGAATATCCAACTCACGTCACCTCACGTGACCAAAGAAAATTGAAAAAAAAAAAGAAGAAAATCCGTGAAGCGTGTGAAAAAAATGGTTGTTGGATTAAGACAGCAGAAAATGGAAGGCAAGACAAATGTCGGCAAATATGTTGCCTGTCCTGGAAGCCGAAACGGAGAGCGTGCTGAGTCTAAAGGCCCCTATACACGGAGAGCCCATTTTACTTCAGTCTTCAGTAGTTCATTCATTCCATTGTCCCTTCAGTCAGTGTCCCCGGAGCGGCGGGATATTGTCAAAATGAGCTGTCGGTTTGGAGTAAGAGAATGCCAAACATCCAGCAAAGCCACAGAATGGACTACGCCCACTACAGATTTCACTAAAAACGATGATTTTTGGACTAGCTTCAACAAGCCAGCACAGCGGCGTGGCGGAGATAGTAGTATCTTAAATGCACCAGTTCCTAATCAATGGATGACTGAAGTTGATCAACGCTGCGCTTGGTTGGTATCCGGATGCGTGACCATTTGGACAATCACGTGCTGCTGGCTTTTCGCGGTCCCACTCAGGCTGGTTGAGGTTAACGCGAGGAGGCGGTTAGCTTGTGTTCGAATGGAGGGTAAAATCCCGTCGCTAAAAAACTTGGCAGTTAAACAGAGGAGGATTCAGCCTGAAGTTTTAGACGAAGAGGATTCTGCTCTAAGTACATTGTGCTAGTGATGGGTCGAATAAAGTAATAAGAATACAAATACCTACCTACCTACTTAAATTGAACAGAATACTCGTAGATATTAGAGGTGGCAAAGATCGGTTCACTTTAGGGAATAAGTTCCAACCGTTCAGTTCCTTTCATGGAACTGTTCCCAATATAAGTTCCTCACTTCTGGGAACCTCTGACGGTCGTAAAACTTGTGGTTAGGTTTAGGAGAAGCATAATTATAAGCTACAACCCAGGACCCTAGGCATTATACGCAGTCTAAGAAACCTAGAAGGATAGGGAGTAGAGGTGGCAAAGATCGGTTCACTTTAGGGAATAAGTTCCAACCGTTCAGTTCCTTTCATGGAACTGTTCCCAATATAAGTTCAGTTCAGTCAGGCGTTCACTTGATCTAGGCTGATGTAGAATGCATATTCAAGGGGGGGGGGGGCAGTGAGATCTCCACGATAAGTACAAGTTCTTCTGCAGAAATATGTACGAGGAAGTACAAAGTAAAGAGATTCAAGTAGATGAAAATTGGAAGAGAGGAAGAGGGTGAGAGAGAGATAAAGAAACATCTGCAAAAATAGACAAGTAACTGATAAATCATAGTAGGTAACCGTAGAATCGATCAAGGATAAACCCTAGTCAAGCAACCGAAGGCATAAAGATACCAGATACAACTTAAAACCTAGATAAGAAAACTTCTTAATACTTAATCCAAAAGGAATGAGTACAAATTTACTAATCTACCATTAGATAAGAAAAGGTAATGAATTTAAGAACTTCTAAAAACACCGTACGACCACAAAATAATATACAGATCTTCAAACTTTCCTACGATGCAACCGTGCAAACTTCATGTGATTGAAAATATCGACACTGGTTGCTAAGCAGTTATCGATTTTCTCGCCTAGGAAAGGTAAACAAGATAGAGATTTTTTCAGTTCGTAGAAAATCTGTCTAGAGAAGTGTCTAGAGAAAATTTACTAGAGAAAATTTAGGAAGCCTATTTCGAGAAGCCTAAGTTTAGCACGTCCTTCCTTTATTATTACGATAGTAATAATAAAAGGTATAAGGGACGGGCTATTGTATTCGCTTCGTTGTCGTCCGTGTGTCTGTCTGTGTGTCTGACCCCATAGAAGGACTTATCCAAACCTGGTCGACCTATATATCAAATTAAAGGATTTTTTTTTACCAGAAACACGAAAATGGTGGTGCAAATTTTGTCCAGTAAACCAAAAACTCAAAGCGAGAAAGTTTTAGATAACACTTCAGTCGATCATTTAAGACCGGTTTGAGCGTCACCTATGTTAGGCTACGCCGAGCAAGGTCAAAAAATGGATGGGTGACTTCAGTACTATATTGGTAGTTATTAGGAAACATTAAAAGGAATAAGGGAGAACGGGCTCTAGTCTTGATTTTAAATCATTACATGAAAGTAAAATCAAACCAATAACATTTAGAGCTTTTTTTTCGAGATTGCTGCAAGTTGTTATTATTATTCTTTTTTTTTCTACCAGTTCCTCATTTTCCACTACGTGTTTGGTACGAACTTACGAGGAAGTACTTTTTATTAACAGTAAAAAATCATCTTAGGTACCTATTCGTATAATTTACTAGAATTTAGATGGCTCCGGAGTCTGAAAGAGAGAAATAATCTTTGTTTATTGGTAGGTATTGCCTAGATGGGACATCTCACCTGATAGTATACGGTGTCAGGGGTGTTGGCATCTGGAGTCCATTGAATAACACCAGGTTCCCCATGGTCACAGATCAGACTCAGAGTTCGCTGATAGGCACCAAACGATACAAACTCATCAGCCGGTGGTTGTTCCGGATCTGGCGTCCAGTTACAAAGTCTACCTACACCGGTCGGCACCACGTTACCAAACTTATCACGCTTAGCACCGGCGAAAATGCGAACTTTCTGTAAAAAAAAATGTATGGACGGAGAAAATAAAAATAAACCAGTTGGATTTGTAAGAATCTAGGAAAACGTCTGGAATTTTTTTCCCTAGGTAGGGTACCTACATTATTATGTCCTTGACCAGTTGGATTTGTAAGAATCTAGGAAAACGTCTGGAATTTTTTTCCCTAGGTAGGGTACCTACATTATTATGTCCTTGAAATTCTGAACTATCTCCTTTCATTAGCATTATTATCTACCTTATTTGTTCAGATTTCCAGTAATGGAAATTGTTCCATTAGGTGATAATGTACCGACTTACCTCTTTTTCCTCGGGTGTCTTGTGCTGGTAACCGCCCACACTATCGTCTGTGATGTAGAAGGGATGATACTTGGCTGGTGTGTTTGGATCAAGACCACCCTCTACAATGAACGTGTAGGTTTTGCCTCGTACAACATTGATCTCGGGAATGAGAAGGCCATTGATATACCAAGAAATACCCCAGCCCACGTGACCTGACAAGTGGGAAAGATTTTCTTGTGAATTTGTAGAAAGAGCAGGAAATTATTTCTAACTTTCAAAGACGTTCAGAGAGAAACAATCAATAATTTATTTATGAGCTGCCCAGCGTCTGGGTTGCCATATGACACAGCATACTACTCAAACAGACATGTCACAATAAAACCAAATTGAAAAGATTAACTGATGACTGTGAATTTGTAGGAAGAGCAGGAAATTATTTCGAACTTTCAAAGACGTTCAGAGAGAAACAATCAATAATTTATTGATGAGCTGCCCAGCGTCTGGGTTGCCATATGACACAGCATACTACTCAAACAGACATGTCACAATAGGTCGACCAGGTTTGGATAAGTCCTTCTATGGGGACAGACAGACAGACCGACAGACCGACCGACCGAGTGACAGACACCGAGGCGAATACAATAGTCCGTCCCTTATACCTTTTTATTACTATTGTAATAATAAAGGAAGGACGGACTAAAAAACGGATAAATTGGTGTAGGTGGTTGAGATTGTATCATCATTGCGGTGAGCTGTAGAGATGGCGATGGATAGTAGCGAGCGTATCTTTTAATATGATGAGGGCAAGTTCTTTTAATTTGTTCTTCCCGATGTTCTTTTTTTTTTAAGTCGAGCAGAAATGGGGATATATTGCCTCGCGCCCCAAACCACAGTCCAACAACATCCCAATGGGAGATTTGATATTTTTCACCGAAGTATGGGAGAGTAGGAAGATAGATCTCTCTTTTCTCATCATTCGTTTTAACATCCTGTTTTTCATTGTTTGTTTCCCATCTCAGAGTAGGATCGAGGAAGACCTTTGTTTTTAACACGATCGAGACAAATAATATCAGCGCACCGGTTTTGCCGACTACCGACTACCATCATCTAAGGTTGACTCACAATGGACCTCTTCATAAACTTAGTAGAAGGTAGAAGTACAGTGCACTGTCGCGATAATTAGTTAAGTACGTATTTTACTAGGAACACAAAATTCGGTAGTGTTATTTCTTGATGGACATTTGTAAAAGCTTTAGCTATTAACAAAGCAATATCTTTTAAACAAATTCTTAGGCCGAAATCATCAAGCAAAAGTTGTATTTGCGTAGAAATATATGTAGGTACGTAAATATTTATTATTTTCCTCCTCTTGTCCAATTATTATTACCTGTGATGGCGGGATAGCCACGTTTGCCTCCTGTAGGTCCCATCTGAGCATACAGAACGCCATCATCTGGTTCGTTACATTGAATGGGTGGAATCTCCCAGGCTTCATCTCTAGGGGCGGGAGCGGGGGTGGGGGGAGACTTGGATCGAGCGGGCTCAACTGCTACCTGAGGAGAGAGCATTTGAATGAAGATTAATCAATGTTTGCGCCTTTGTCAAAGTTAACACCGAACTACAAAACTATAGCGAGGGCAGTAGGTTACTTTACCGAGACAATCACCCAGTAGCCCAGTACCTACAACAATAGTAACGGCAATTATATTAACAGTAGTTGCTCATTAACAGCTGTGAACAAACAACTTCTACCAGGATTGCTCATTATATTAACAGTAGTTGCTCATTAACAACTGTGAACAAACAACTTCTACCAGGATTGCAGGACTAGGTGTAACGCTTTTCAAGCGGTCGCTAATCTCGTTGTGGAATGTTTTGCACCGATGCGCTATCTTACAACCATTTGGTCCCAAGGGCGACAGTAATGATGTATGCTCAATTATATTAACAGTAGTTGCTCATTAACAGCTGTGAACAAACAACTTCTACCAGGATTGCAGGACTAGGTGTAACGCTTTTCAATCGGTCGCTAATCTCGTTGTGGAATGTTTTGCACCGATGCGCTATCTTACAACCATTTGGTCCCAAGGGCGACAGTAATGATGTATGCTTGGATTAGTGTTTGCTTCGTATCGCGGGAGCTGACTAGCTGAGAGAAGCAAGTTTACGGTCAACTGGGCAACTAATGATTCCATGTTCAGACACGTTTCTGTCACACGATAAGGTTTGTAAAGGATTAAACGGTTCTGTATGCATCAGGGCCCATTTATTTAACCTCAAAAGGGAGAAATTTGTTTTACAACTTTGTACAAAATCTCGTTCATCCGGATTCTTGAATTTTTCTTCTTCACCTATACTAGATACTAGAACTTACCTCTTGAACTTTAGTGTTAGCTCCAGAACTTTCATCCGAGTATTCTCCATGGTTAGGAGTACCTGTTTCTCCTTCGGGTATCGGGCAATTCCAGTATGGAGTTCTGCCGAAGTTGAATAGGATGTTTTCTGGAAAACAAGCGGAGGACAAGCATGGTCAAATTTATGTTGATTCTGATTACTAGCGATTTGAGAGCTTTACTTCTTGATTGTTTCTCTAAGATTGAAATTAGTACAAAATTATTCTCTATCAAAATTATGCTCCTCTAATCTCCAGAATCTTAAATATCATTTCATGAATTTGAGACTTTTGATCGAGTGGAAATTTAAATACTTAGAGAGTTCTTACTTTTGGGGAAGACACTGTGGAAGGCATATCATTTCATGAATTTGAGACTTTTGATCGAGTGGAAATTTAAATACTTAGAGAGTTCTTACTTTTGGGGAAGACACTGTGGAAGGACACTTCCTGTTTGCTATTCAAAGGTCCGATGGCCCAAATGATCGCTTGACTTTGATTAGTGTAAATGTCATGATCGAGTATGTCATGAGATCGTAGAGGTCGCTGATAGGTCACGATGGAATAACCGTTGACCAGGGCAGCGTTCAACAGTCGCACACTCTCCGTGTTGTCCTGAAAAAGGATAAAGTGTTTCACTTCAATAGTTTACATACAATAGCCAAGACGATCCAAGATGAATATAGGAAGAAATTTCTACAAAAGGTATGTCCTTAACCAACCACTTCTTGAATAATTAGTTATATCTTGCCAAAATTGTTAAATTAATAATCTCTTTACCTGAATTCTATAATCGGGACAGCTGCCCCGACCACCAGCACATTGACTCTTGTCCGTCAGATAGTAATCAACAGAATCTCTTTACCTGAATTCTATAATCGGGACAGCTGCCCCGACCACCAGCACATTGACTCTTGTCCGTCAGATAGTAATCAACAGCTCTTTACCTGAATTCTATAATCGGGACAGCTGCCCCGACCACCAGCACATTGACTCTTGTCCGTCAGATAGTAATCAACAGCGTAACCATTGAGAGTTTCCTGATCAATCCAAGCCACAACCACATCAGCTCCGATCATTTGATTCCTCAGAGGATCACCCGACAAACCGAACGACATGTACTCGCCAAATTCTGAAATCAGAAGCAGAAACAGAAGAAAATCACTTGATGGGAAAAGCTATTTCTTATAGGCCTGTGTGCTGTAAATCTATTCAACGTTCGTTCAGGTTTGGTCATCTGACGGACTGACCTTTTACCTATAAGTAGATATTTATGTGCTTGAGTTTTATAAAACTACAACAAATGTTATAAACTTAGTGACTTGATCCATCTTCTCTCGAAGAAGAACAAAATCATCAAGGTTATAAAGACAGGAATGCAGAAACTAAAATAATCTGTTTTAATCTCCCTCATGCTCTCATTATTCCTGACATTACTCTAAATGTCTGCACAAATGGAAGAAGAGGGATAAGATAGGGTGAAGATGAAGATGACCTTTTTGTAAGAATCATGAACGACCGCATTCCTTAACAGCTCAACACTCATTCATCTACAAATACCTTGTTACCTAGCAGGTACCGACTGAAGTTTTTTAACAATCAATTGAGGTAATTTTTTGTAATTTGTAATTTATTTGCATCAATAAAAATAATAACAGTGGTAATACAATATGATAAATAACTTAATCTATGAAATAGACTTTAAAAGTCAATAAAATTTGCCATTTTGTGTATTCTTTTTTT
>NW_007378499.1:23274-56090 GCF_000475195.1 Diaphorina citri
GGGCCTCAGGAGCGGTCCTTAAGCGGCCGATTTTTGGTCGAAAAATTTCATTGAACTTTTTTTTTTTCTTTTGAAAAAATTTTCTATCTTAAAATACTCCCCGTGTATATAAAATATGAAAAAAAATGCATTTTTTTTTCGAAGTCCGAAGCAACATTGACTTTGGTTGATATCTGGATGAGTGACTGTCCGATTTTTACCAAGTTGTTACAGTCTTGGACCTTACACCATACCGAGAGAGCATACCAAATTTCATCGCTCTACGACAAACTGTTCTTGAGATATTTTGTATACCACCTTTTCAGGAATCACATAAAAATTGCATTTTTTTTCGAAGTCCGAAGCAACATTGACTTTGGTTCATATCTGGATGAGTGACTGTCCGATTTTTACCAAGTTGTTACAGTCTTGGACCTTACTCGTACACCATACCGAGAGAGCATACCAAATTTCATCGCTCTACGACAAACTGTTCTTGAGATATTTTGTATACCACCTTTTCCCATTTAAACCTGTAGTACGTACATACATACGTACAGACCACGGGCTAAAAATTACTTTTTTGACATCAGGGGATCCCAAAAGGGATATATCCAACCATTTCCCGATTTTGAAAATTTGTACCGATCAAAACGGGAGCTGATAACAATGATAAAGGATATCCATAGCCTTGATTCCTACGCGCATGGGTTAGCAGTATCTTGGTATGACGTCAGACGGTCAGAGGTATACCCTCAGCGCCCGATACAGTGTTGCCGCTACGAGTCAAATGACTCGGTCCGGATGCGCCGGGTTTCTATCGTCGTATCTTCGAAACTACTGTACGGAATTTCCTCATTTTTTTTCCCAATATTTTTTTAATTTTACGTTCTATCGTTTTAAGCGATAAATTTTTTTTATGATACATCTCATTTGGAACAACATCTCTAACATTTAAATAGTCTTTAACACTCGCAGAGACCAATCGAGAATATCCAACCAAGACGGGACTTTATCTCGTTCTATCTTGAGCATAACCTTTGACCGTGTCAAGTTCTTCAAAGTCCTTTGTATATTACAAAATGAAAGGTTACTCTGTGTGCTAAATGTTGCAACCCAACGTTTAGTTCTGTGTCACGATTTAAAATTCATCTTCTATTCTCCTACCCACCTACACATACACAAGCTATAATTATGAGGCTGTCTTCTTTTTACTGTTGCTCTTGTTCAGGTCCCTCTGTATGGAACTTGTTACTTGTTGAGACAAATCACATCTAAATATTCTGAATTCTGATTATAATGTCTTCTTATTACACCTATTATCGACAACCTTCATCGTGTTTATTTCGATAATTCCTACATGCATATTCCACAGTATTCAGGACTTAAGAGACGGAATTATGAATATGGAGTTTCCCAATATGATGCAACCAAAGGATAATTAAGTTGAAGGCTTCTGCAGTACTTTTTGGTGGAGACGATTCCTATACAACAACGTGAAAAACTCATGTTACAATGTCAGAAGTTTTTACAAGAAAATTATCTCAAAGACAAAAGTTGCCTACTAGGTGCTAATCATTAGCTTTATCTATGGATTGTAGGGGAACTAAATGGGATCCAGCAAAGCTTCATATCCCGCAAGCTATGTATATGAACTTTAACAAGTTGTGCGAAGTGCAAGTGACGGTTCTAAAAGTTCCACTTTTAGTTCAAGGTAATGCACGGTTCTGTGGCATAGTAGGTACCTATCAAGCAGGAGATTATAAAATCATTATCATTTTATTGTTTTTATATTGAAAGTCTGTTTATAGTCCCACAGCCAGACGCTAGTCCTCTCTCTGTTTAACGTCCCCTAGCCAGACATAATCATTTCAATCATTCTCATCGAGTGATTGAGTAATGACTATAAGTAGGAGATCAAATTACCACCGAATATTGAGAAAACAAACAAGATTTATGATATTTCCAACAACAATCATCTCAACTTTTTGCCATTGAACCCTTCACCCCAGACTTTGAACGCTAGATACTGAGCCTGTCCGTTGAGTCAACTACAGACAGATACCTACCCATTGTTAACCTTAATAATAGTATTACTACTTCTAGCCATTGTTATGATTTTAAGCTTTGTTACTTGACTGTTCACAATATGCATATTGTGCGACTCAGAATGTCAGCTAGTATATCTCTAAGATCACTATCATTGTATTCGATATTGATTTCTGTGATTTATAGAATCGGATTTGGATTAGGAATTTTTCAACTTGAAGTTTTTAAACCATTTGTGCCCCCTGTCCAATTGGAAAGTTGATCAGTTTTTCAAATGAAGCTAATTGAATTTTATCTTCTGATCTTCCCGTTGCTGGTTTCAAACGAGTTGAGGATATTTTCAATGTCCTCTGTAAGGGATTCTCCAGTGTTGACCACGAAGTAGCTATTTATTGGGTTGATAGCACCCTGTAAGGGCTCCTTGACAGGGTTACAGTTGAAACATGGTCAATGGCTGAAAGGGCGGAAGAGAATCTACAAGGAATCCAACGACCTGACAGGCAGAAGAGCCAACAACTGGTGTAGGGCAGCAGCTACATCAGTATCGGGCGGAGGCTGAAGATGAATGACATTGGAAAGGCTTCGTACTGGACACATGCAAGCATATGATACATCTCATTTGGAACAACATCTCTAACATTTAAATAGTCTTTAACACTCGCAGAGACCAATCGAGAATATCCAACCAAGACGGGACTTTATCTCGTTCTATCTTGAGCATAACCTTTGACCGTGTCAAGTTCTTCAAAGTCCTTTGTATATTACAAAATGAAAGGTTACTCTGTGTGCTAAATGTTGCAACCCAACGTTTAGTTCTGTGTCACGATTTAAAATTCATCTTCTATTCTCCTATCCACCTACACATACACAAGCTATAATTATGAGGCTGTCTTCTTTTTACTGTTGCTCTTGTTCAGGTCCCTCTGTATGGAACTTGTTACTTGTTGAGACAAATCACATCTAAATATTCTGAATTCTGATTATAATGTCTTCTTATTACACCTATTATCGACAACCTTCATCGTGTTTATTTCGATAATTCCTACATGCATATTCCACAGTATTCAGGACTTAAGAGACGGAATTATGAATATGGAGTTTCCCAATATGATGCAACCAAAGGATAATTAAGTTGAAGGCTTCTGCAGTACTTTTTGGTGGAGACGATTCCTATACAACAACGTGAAAAACTTATGTTACAATGTCAGAAGTTTTTACAAGAAAATTATCTCAAAGACAAAAGTTGCCTACTAGGTGCTAATCATTAGCTTTATCTATGGACATGTTACAATGTCAGAAGTTTTTACAAGAAAATTATCTCAAAGACAAAAGTTGCCTACTAGGTGCTAATCATTAGCTTTATCTATGGATTGTAGGGGAACTAAATGGGATCCAGCAAAGCTTCATATCCCGCAAGCTATGTATATGAACTTTAACAAGTTGTGCGAAGTGCAAGTGACGGTTCTAAAAGTTCCACTTTTAGTTCAAGGTAATGCACGGTTCTGTGGCATAGTAGGTACCTATCAAGCAGGAGATTATAAAATCATTATCATTTTATTGTTTTTATATTGAAAGTGGTAGTGAATATGAACAGTGGTGTGTATAAGAATTAAGAAAAAGCCCGGAAAATGGGTTAAGAAAATGGTTTTATTTTTACCTGTTTTCTCAGAAAAGACTAAGCTATATTTTTACGGTACTGTGGATATAAGTAATTTTTGTCTGAATAAAATTAGCTGAACTCAAAATACTTGCCTGATGAATTGATTAGTGAGTATCCACCATTTCATTTAATCATTTCAATGTTGTTGTTGTAGCGGCTTTAGCTTTCGCCGAAAGGCGATAGCAGAATAAAGAAAAGATGTCTTTTTGTATCTGCTATACACCGGGGTGTTGTTGTTGTAGCGGCTTTAGCTTTCGCCGAAAGGCGATAGCAGAATAAAGAAAAGATGTCTTTTTGTATCTGCTATACACCGGGGTGATGGTCTCTAGCTCTAGCCATGTTAAATTGGCTCGCTCGTCCTGAACCGCAGTCAACCATCGTGAGGACTTGTACTTGGTCTTTAAAAGCAGAGAGAACCCTTTGAGGAACTGCCAGCTTGCTAGGCTGGTTAGGGTTAGCTGTTCTCCTCCCTGTTTATAGTCCCACAGCCAGACGCTAGTCTTCTCTCTGTTTAACGTCCCCTAGCCAGACAGAAAAATAAATAATTTTCGAACCTTAACCTAAAGTTTCGTTTCTATTCACCCCACTGTTCCTATTCACCCCGTTTTACTGTATCTATTCTTCTAAGTGGGAAATTCAAACCAGGAAAACTAAAAACATGAATTGTGATGTAATGGTGCTGGTACAAATTATGGGACAAAGTGGGTTTGATGGAACAGAATGGGTACTAAATGATGGGCTTTGGTACAAATTCGCAGCAAAAGTTGTGGTGCTAACTTCACGCACCTCTAAGATCACTATCATTGTATTCGATATTGATTTCTGTGATTTATAGAATCGGATTTGGATTAGGAATTTTTTAACTTGAAGTTCTTAAACCATTTGTACCCCCTGTCCAATTGGAAAGTTGATCAGTTTTTCAAACGAAGCTAATTGAATTTTATCTTCTGATCTTCACGTTGCTGGTTTCAAACGAGTTGAGGATATTTTCAATGTCCTCTGTAAGGGATTCTCCAGTGTTGACCACGAAGTAGCTATTTATTGGGAAGTACAGTAGAACCTCGATTATTTCAACTAATTGGGACCGAGGGTAGTTGAAATAATCAAAAGTTGAAATAATTGAAATTCCGTATAAAACAATGAAAAAGGTTCAATATTTAGATTCAAAAGAACAAAATACTTAATATAAATACCCTATCTTAAACTGATTTCGGGGTTGAAATAATAGGGACTTGAAATAATGGAGGTTGAAATAATCGAGGTTCTACTGTAGTTAGGTATGTACTTGTATTGTGTCTCGTCGTATTAATCTATTAAGGGATTAAATTATAAATACATAATTAGGTATGTCTGAAACATGTCTAAGATTATGTCCTGTGTTTCATACATTCAAAATTTAGATTCAAAAGAACAAAATACTTAATATAAATACCCTATCTTAAACTGATTTTGGGGTTGAAATAATAGAGACTTGAAATAATGGAGGTTGAAATAATCGAGGTTCTACTGTAGTTAGGTATGTACTCGTATTGTGTCTCGTCGTATCAATCTATTAAGGGATGTACTCGTATGTATGCCATGTATATAAACACAGGACATAATTATGTATAAATACATAATTATGTCCTGTGTTTCAGACATAATTTTATGTACTTATAATTTAATTAGATATTATGAGTAGGTATAACTGGAAAGTCTGGAAACATATTACTATTACCTACCTTAGATGTATTTAAGCACAATAGGTATTGTGGTACCAAAAATAATTTCTTTTGAATTTCGGACTTAAAAGGTTAAGTCCATGATTTTCAACATTAAATGTTTTGCAATGTACCCAGGTAGATGAATATTGGGTGGCAATATTGGAAATGAACTGGTGAACTTGTGACTGGTGGCGAAATTCAATAATAACCTTACAGTCGGGATTGATTTCTTAGTTTATGAGTTTACACCAGAAGATTGAATTTCTTGACATCAAGATCTTGAGGACATTGCACAGGATGTAACCAATACGATAATCTTCAAGAAGAAAATAAAATAATGTATGGACTTCTAATGAAAATAAATAATAATAATATATACCTACCTACTTGCCTATTCACGTGAACTTGGGGTTACTCACCTAATTTGGCCACCAGCTGTAGAACAATACTGTCACCTGCTATAGCCCATCTCACTTCAAATGCAGAGGAATCGTGCAGCACCTCACAGTTTAGTTTGGACTGGAACAGAGCAAAGGTAAAAGCTTTCATCAAACACCTTTCAAACATAATGAAGAAACTCAGAAACGTGATAGATACAGGGTAGGTATACATGGACAATTAGACATATGTATAGATATTACCTCTCATGAGTGACAGTACCTACCCCTATGTATGACCCCAGTACCAAATAAATTTTGTTTTAGCGTTTTTGGGGTGTATGCTGTAAGGCGGCACCCGTTTTTTGATTTAATACCCTCAACTTTTTGTTGGAACCTCATTGAATATTTTGCTGGAGCAAGTTCATCTTTCGAATGTCCCCAAATAATTCGATAGTTGAACCTTGGAACTCCTTTCATTCAAATGTTCAGTATCTTTGACCTTATGATCATTGACCATGCTAATCATGCTATGAAGATAGACTGGATATTCCCTCTTATATTTTGCTTATTTCATGCACAAATTGTAATCAATCAATAAATCAATTATTGACAAAATAATCGAATCATTCGGAAGCCTTGAAAAAGTTTTAAGTAAACAAAGTTTCAGAACAGAATAATAGGTAGAAGGGAGGGCTCAGTTTCAAATCTCGCAGCCACCTTCTTTTTTTCTTTTTTCTTCATTTTGGTACTTTTTTATTTACTTTCTATTCTCTCACTCATCCAGATATCAACCAAAGTCAATGTTGCTTGGAAAAAAAAAAAATCCAATTTTTTTGATACTTTATCAAGATTCCTTATTACACGGGAAGTATTTTAAGATAGAAAATATTTCACCAAAACAATTATTGACAAAATAATCGAATCATTCGGAAGCCTTGAAAAAGTTTTAAGTAAACAAAGTTTCAGAACAGAATAATAGGTATAGAGACCCAAAGCCTAAATTACACAACTATACCTATCCTGGGTAGGTTAAGGTATACTGGGTATGAAAAACACATTTCTGATTGTCATTGTCAATGGCAACTCGACCGTAGAAGAAATGACATGGATTCCTGGGTAGGTTAAGGTATACTGGGTATGAAAAACACATTTCTGATTGTCATTGTCAATGGCAACTCGACCGTAGAAGAAATGACATGTAAGCATCTGGGCGCTTTTCGAGGTATGCTGAATACTTGAATAACTAAAGAGATTCCTGGGTAGGTTAAGGTATATATACTGGGTATGAAAAACACATTTCTGATTGTCAATGGCAACTCGACCGTAGAAGAAATGACATGTAAGCATCTGGGCGCTTTTCGAGGTATGCTGAATACTTGAATAACTAAAGAGGTTTATCCTTATGAACAGCCAGTTCTGGACAAAAAAGCATTTAAATAGGTAGGTAGTTAGGTATACTTCCATTCCCATGTTCTTTATAGCTATCTAATCCTAATGTACATGACCCGATTCGAGATAACAATATATTATATTTATTGATTCAAAATCAACTCTCTGTTAAAACATTGACTTATATTTTATTCTAGCATCTTCATCTATGGTAATATATTAACCTGTCCACCTCTAGACATCCCAGAGATTTATTGATTCAAAATCAACTCTCTGTTAAAACTTCTTCTTCTTCTTGGTGTGTCATGTCCGTTGTCGAACGTTGACGACCATGTTCCTGATTCTTTGTCGATCTTCTGCCGCTCTAAATAATTCTTCGCTTGACATCTTGTACCATTCCTTCAAATTCCCCATCCATGATGTTCTCCTTCTTCCTGGTATCATGCATTCCGTGAGTGAACGCACCGCATGATGTATAATCCGATAATCTTCCTTTGACAGATTTTACTCAGCGCGCAGAATGAATCGAAGGACTTTTTGTCGTTTTAATTCATATCAGCGAAAGTTGGTACCTAATACCTAATACAGTGTATTTTGACAGTTTATGTGTTGTACTGTTGTATTTCACTTTTAACATGTACATTTTAGATCAGCATACCTACCTACATTTTAGATATGTTTTGTTGTTTCTTTATCTTCGTTGTTGCTGTTATAATTGGTTGCAATTTTTGTACTTGTCAAAGGTTCATATGGTACACTCTCAGGTTTAAAATAGTTTTTTATATCTTTTTGAGGTACACTTGGAGTATTGATTTCTTGATTGATTTTAATTCATATCAGCGAAAGTTGGTACCTAATACCTAATACAGGTTTCCATTTCAATACTTACTTACCGTGTCAACCTTTATTTCAGTAACATTTTCCATTGTACGTATATTTAATGACGATAAACTCGTATCTGTTCTGTTTGGGGACTATACATAATTATGTAGGTATAGAACATGATAAAGGTTGTTTATCCTGTTGGGATAGGACTGTAAAGTTCCTTTGCCCTCCGCAGTCTAACTTGTGTATTTTGACAGTTTATGTGTTGTATTTCACTTTTAACATGTACATTTTAGATCAGCATACCTACCTACATTTTAGATATGTTTTCTGTAATGTCAGATGTAGGTAGTGCTATTTTCATCAATGTTTTAGTTTATTTTGCACCACACTTGACACGAGGTATATGAGAGAGTTTTGTCTAAATGATATTGTTCTCTATGCATATATATGTTTGGAGGAGGCGTTTTATCTCTAATGTATTCCAAGATGTCTATTAAAATAATTACAATATATGAAGCACTCTTCAATAGAGGTTTACTGAAGGACTGCCATTATGTTACAAATGAGTACCACCCTCTCCTTGTCACCAACTCATGTTATTGTCTTCACAACATACCACTTACATCATACATTAAACATTAGTTATTATTAGGATTTCACAATTGTTATAAGGATTTATTATTAAATAATAAGCCCTCCCATCCCAAGTACGAGGTTCTTTGAGAAATTTTTGAAGTTATTCTTACGGAAACTTTATTAAAATCTGAGAATGCTCGAAGACTGATCGGACGTTGTCTCCAACTCAGCTCAGAGTTCAGAGTGTAAAATAAAATCTTGAACATGATACCTATTGTAGATCCGGGTGTCACCTACCATTTCATTAATAATCCTCGCTGAGTAGAGTAAAATAAAATCTTGAACATGATACCTATTGTAGATCCGGGTGTCACCTACCATTTCATTAATAATCCTCGCTGAGTAGATATAGCCCAAATTATAGACAGCAGCCAAAGGTGTGTCGTGTAGAAACATAAATATGACAGCTGCGCAAGAGTCCATTGTATCTCCATGCATCAAAGTGAAAGCAGGTCTCATTGCTCACGCTTTAGTACTACTATACATAATCATATTACAGCAGATCAAGGAGAACATGGATGAAATGCAAATGTCAAGACACAGGAATGTCAGTAAACAATGAACCACTAATGACGCTCCAAACTCCAAACACAAACCTACTCCATAGCAGAGGACAATGAGAGTTTCTTATGTACCGGGTCTACAAACTTTCAACATACCAGGAGACCGTTCGGCAGTAGTCTCCGAGACTCCGAGCATTCTCGTAGGTTTACAAACACTTTGTGTTCTATATAGAAAGTATTCTACAATATACCCTGTATAATTTGCTATTTTGTTATCGTGTACATGAAACTTATTGAGGTAAAAGCTGAAATTCCATTATGAATAAATCAAAAGTTCAAAGTATATGCCTCTTTATTACGTAGGCAGGATCTATAATGTATACACCGTACTTTGAAATGCATTAGTTTAGGTATAGGTACCTAGGAAGTACCACAAACCTACTCCATAGCAGAGGACAATGAGAGTTTCTTATGTACCGGGTACTTCACGTCTACAAACTTTAGGAGACCGTTCCAAACACAAACCTACTCCATAGCAGAGGACAATGAGAGTTTCTTATGTACCGGGTACTTCACGTCTACAAACTTTCAACATACCAGGAGACCGTTCGGCAGTAGTCTCCGAGCATTCTCGTAGGTTTACAAACACCTTGTGTTCTATAGAAAGTATTCTACAATATACCCTGTATAATTTGCTATTTTGTTATTGTGTACATGAAACTTATGGAGGTAAAAGCTGAAATTCCATTATGAATAAATCAAAAGTTCAAAGTACCTACATGCCTCTTTATTACGTAGGCAGGATCTATAATGTATACACCGTACTTTGAAATGCATTAGTTTAGGTATAGGTACCTAGGAAGTACCAAGATAATTTCTTTGATCTTGAGTGTAGCAAATGTACCTATATCAGGTAGGTTTAATGGCTTATATCCCGCTATAGACAAATCAAATCTAAATTAAGGAGCGTGGTAGCGCTCCGCCCCGCCAAGTCAAGAAAGTTTGACAGCACTACTAGAGATATTACCTATAACTATATTTATCATGAATTACTTGTGCATGGTGAAAGCCTCTTCCCAATTTCGTGGATATCACAGCATTACTAAAAGAGAAGCTTTTTGGTTTAATTTAAACTCAACATTGATGAGCATGTTATTTTCTGGAAAGATTTATCCTACCTGCTTTAGAACAGAAAAAAGAAACGAAGCAAAATTAATTTGACATTTATAGATAGTTTTATCATTTTATTTTTGAGATTTTCAAGTAAAAAGCTGATAAAAAAGTTAGTTATTAGGTTTTGACAGCACTACTAGAGATATTACCTATAACTATATCATGAATTACTTGTGCATGGTGAAAGCCTCTTCCCAATTTCGTGGATATCACAGCATTACTAAAAGAGAAGCTTTTTGGTTTAATTTCAACTCAACATTGATGAGCATGTTATTTTCTGGAAAGATTTATCCTACCTGCTTTAGAACAGAAAAAAGAAACGAAACAAAATTAATTTGACATTTATAGATAGTTTTATCATTTTATTTTTGAGATTTTCAAGTAAAAAGCTGATAAAAAAGTTAGTTATTAGGTTTATCTTTAAAATAAAGAAATAGGTTGGTACAATAGGTACATAGGTACCTAGCATGTAAAAAAATGGTAACTTCTCAATGATTTGATAGAAGGTTATTCCAGAATTCTGAAGAAATTATTAGGTTGGTACAATAGGTACATAGGTACCTAGCATGTAAAAAAATGGTAACTTCTCAATGATTTGATAGAAGGTTATTCCAGAATTCTAAAAACCAATCTTGTTACATAATTATTGCCGCATCATCACCATTTCACTACATAGATTCATTCAGCCTCAATTATTTGATCTTCAGTACCTATATTTGTAGGTACTGAAGATCAAAAGTGGGTTCAGGAAATCCTTTAATAAACCCATTATAATTAGGGTCAACTGAGTTGGTAATTATCTCATTGAGTAGAACTAGAGCATAGATTAGCAAAAGTGGGTTCAGGAAATCCTTTAATAAACCCATTATAATTAGGGTCAACTGAGTTGGTAATTATCTCATTGAGTGGAACTAGAGCCATCATGAAAATGGATTTGACCTTTAGGTCTTACGTACCTATCTACTTCAATCTAAAGTTGACCCGCATTAAAGTTAAGTTTTTGGGAAGACCATAGAATCTGCTTCAATTATTCACGAACAATTAGTACTATGGATTTGGCTATTAACACGAGTTAACAAATAAGTGCTTATGTAACAAGGTAGGTGCCTAATAATTCTCAAACCTTCAAAACATTTATTGCTTATGATGTAGTCAGGTAGATATTTATTCAGATCAAAATGGGAAAAGTTATTCAGATTCAGATCAAAAAGGTAATAGCTATCAAATGTATGTACAAAAAATTTATTAATTTCTTCAGATTTCCCTGATATGATTGTTGGGGCTGGTATAATAACCTCGTGTTTTTCAGACGGCTCGAAAGTTTGATCTTGATCATAGGAAATACTTTGAACAACTTATGTAACAAGGTAGGTGCCTAATAATTCTCAAACCTTCAAAACATTTATTGCTTATGATGTGGTCAGGTAGATATTTATTCAGATCAAAATGGGAAAAGTTATTCAGATTCAGATCAAAAAGGTAATAGCTATCAAATGTACAAAAAACTTTTTTGTAGGAAACATAAAATTGCATAATAGGTAATATGTATTTATTACAGATAAACTCAACTTATTTATTCAGATCAAAATGGGAAAAGTTATTCAGATTCAGATCAAAAAGGTAATACCTAGCTATCAAATGTACAAAAAACTTTTTTGTAGGAAACATAAAATTGCATAATAGGTAATATGTATTTATTACAGATAAACTCAACTTCTTGGTTGACTTTAGTTTCATAACATGGTAACTATTCAAAAGCGCAATAAATATAATAGGTAGGTAAGTATAAAAAAAGATAAAAAAGGAAAAGTATTTTAAACGACAAAGAAAAGAAGTTGGGTAGGATTTTTATTTATATTATGTAAACAAATGAAATGAGAAAATAATTGACTAGTAAAAAAAAGCAAACAAATGCATTAGGTATTTTTTTGAGTTCTGATTTTCAATTCTTCGACGATTCTGGAACTGTTGCTGTGTTATTGATTTGAGGACAACCACTCAATTGCCGAGAAGCTACTTGATCAAAACTTGATCAAAAAAGTTTGAATCGACAACCAATATAACACCGAGAGCTGGGGACATTGACAGATATAAAACATAATCACTTGTCCAGAATACCTACTTAAAATCAAAACATTCAAAACCGTTCAACTACGAGTATTTTAGAATGGAACATTTGGAAATAATCATTTTTCCCAATGCATTTACTAACTTGAATAATTTCATGAGGAAGAAATAGAGACTAGCAAGGTTAATGAGCAAAATAATTGCAGATGAGAAACAAAAAAACGAGTATTTAATAAGAATTATAAGAAAGCTAAATATGTAGGTAAATAAGAATAATTTATCTCGTACCAGGCTTTAGAAAGGGTCAGAAACTGCAGTTGAGTATGTAGGTAATTGTATCTATTAATCGGAAATGATAGTTATGAAAAATTCCTTTATTAGTAACAACCCACATATACATATGCTATAAAGAATAACATTAATTAATTTACATTTTTATTAAAAAAGCTATTCAATGGGAATCTAGAAAATCAAAAATAAATGTGAATCAAATAATCAATGTTGGTAGTTGGTATTGGTTTAACTAGGTTATAAAGAATAACATTAATTAATTAATTTACATTTTTATTAAAAAAAAGCTATTCAATGGGAATCTAGAAAATCAAAAATAAATGTGAATCAAATAATCAATGTTGGTAGTTGGTATTGGTATTAACTAGGATTATCGAGAAAAGAACACTGGATTTTTCTTCTTCAACATTTGTAGAAGTAAATATAGGTATAGGTAACTACATATAAACAGTATAAAATATTATGAAGAAATTATCGATTTATAAATGTAGACAGTTTAGGTACATATGCCTGTAACAGTTTTTTTTCTTTTCCGTCGGCATCAAGTAGTACTTATAAATAGTGGTCTTGGCTACCACTACTAGTTGTTGATCTAATGATTCTAATAGCTAATAGTGTGGTAGTGTGGTTCAAACAGATGAAGTGCTCGTTAAAATGCTTAGCTAATGCTTTCCTATTAAGCCTGGTATAAAATGAACTATTTCTTTTTACTAACACGTTGTAAAATCATGACGAAACATGAAACATGCATTTACAAAATTTATTATGGAACCTGTATTAAAATTAAGTCAATCACAAGAGTTCAAATTTGGATTGAAAAATAATATTGTAAGAATACCATCCCTGAAATTCATGGATTTTTTCAATCAAGGTGATTTTACCTGTTTCTAAAGGACACTCTTGAATTTAAATAATATTATGTTCATTATCAAGCGAAAGCGCGAAACATTATTTATGTAATCAAAATCAAGCTCAGTTCATTGCATGAGTCGTCTGTTAATTTTACGTGATCTAAACTGGTTTAAATGGACCAGCTATTATTTGAGATCTAAAAGGAAAGAGTCAAAGTCGCCAGAGAAGATTATTGGTAACATTGTGAAGTTTGATAACATTGGATAAAAAAGCAGCATACTAAAAAAAGCTTTTAAAGCACAAAAAAAGTCAATGACTTTAAATTGATAAAAATGAGAAACAGTGTTATACCTCTTACAGTTTTTTGAAAGAAATAAACAATAAACCTAATAAGTAGATATCTACATACATAAAATCCCTACGTATTATTTAGGCATAGCACACAATACATGATAGCATTGTCTTTTTTTTCGTTGCGTGTCTGGTGAATCAGATTTTTTTTTCTTCACTTTTTTGTGTGGATCTGAACGGATTACTTTGACATTATTTCATGAGAAGTGTAGTAGGTAGACTATCAATATACTTATACTATGTATACATACGTACTCGTATAGCTACCTACTATAAGTCTAGATTACAAGTCAGAAATGAAGTTTAGCCCCAAGTATTCATCCTGTGCAATAGCATTCGCAATAGGTTCAACTTTATGATATGAGTAGGTTCAATTTCTCAACAGTTTTGGTTATACCTTCGATCGTTTGCTAAATATCTTGCATTTTAACGGTTTTTACACGATTTGATACTGGATAGCTCTAATTTTCTGCTCTATTAAAAGTCAGTCACTCCGTGGTGTAGTGATTCAATTAATTTGAACGGCCGTCCTACGGGTGAGGTCTTGAAATAGTGCGCGAATTCCGAATTATTGTTTTAATAATTATCTACGAGATTTTATGCAACTTATCATGGTCAAAAATTTTTCAATATTGGACTCTCGCGTTTTGATTTTTTGAACCGGAACGTGTTTGACCAATATTCATCAAGATATGTAGGTATGACCTTTCAGAATTTTATTTTTAGTTCACTTTAGAGTAAACTTTTACTGCTCATTTTGCATAAAGTATACATAATGCGCTATTTATAGCTTATGTACAGTATTTTAACAAAATTACATAAGGTGTCTTTATTAGATTCCGTTTTCTTTGGTATTAATAGCTTGTAATTTCTACATTGACCGGTGTTTTCAAATGAGGTACAGCATTTGGAGGTATCGTTGAACCTGCAAGTTGTCGTTTATAATTTTCATAGACTTGCTTTTGAATTTCAAGTTCCCTTTCTTTATGTGCTTTTTCTTGAATCTGCAAGTTCTTCTCCTGGAGGTCTAATTGTTTTTGTTTATAAACGTTAAACAGGATGTCATTGTTGATAGCAGTTGACGCTGGAATATCATATTGCGGTGTTGACTGGGTTTCAAAATGATATTTTGGCGTTGTTTCTTTATCTTCGTTGTTGCTGTTATAATTGGTTGCAATTTTTGTACTTGTCAAAGGCTCATATGGTACACTCTCAGGTTTAAAATAGTTTTTTATATCTTTTTGAGGTACACTTGGAGTATTGATTTCTTGATTGATGGGAGCTTTCAGTCTACTCTCGTCATTAGCATAGTAATATTTCTTGATAATGTCATCTTTGATTTCGTACCTAAGAAAGTCAGTGGGTCTTGTAGCACTGGGTTCCTCTTCTGTCTTGAACTGACTGTAATACAGTTCACTCAGTGATTTTACTTTTTCGTTGTTTGGTTTCTCGAGATTATTCCTGTTTTCTTGATAAAGTTTTCCGTCATCATTTTTCTCATAGTAATCATAGTTGGGTTTTGGGTCTTCTGAGTAGATCTCAGTCGACAGTTGTGATAGTGCTTGTTGTTGGTAGTTTGGTTGTTTGTCATTTGCTTCGTGATTATTATAGATTCCTGGTGAACTCTTTATTTGGTCATCAGTTAAATCATCGTGTGGACCATTGTAATATTTGTCACCTTGACTTTTTGGGTCATTGTAATAAGCTTGACGTTTTGGTTGATCATAATAGTCAACAGGTGGTACTGTGGATTGCTGATATCTTTCACCAATTAGTTTCAAATTTTCAGCGTACGCCGGAGTTGAATTTTCAACATAAATTTGAGGTGTAGGCTGCTCTTGATATTGTGGAGTAGTTGGTTTTGGTGACTTCTGATAGAGAGGTTTTTTCCCAACTTCGTAGTATCCATCAGTTACGTCGGGATATTGATTGTAGTAATCAGGTGTTGTTTTAAAACTTTGGCTTTGTGGTTCGTACTTATTAGGTTTTGTAGCTTTTGAATCTGCATTATTTTGAATATTAGGTGATTTATAACCCAACACTAGTTGAGGTTTCTCTTGATAAGGATCATAGTCATCATCTTGAAAGTTTTGATTATTGTAAACATTGTCATTCTGCTGAGGCTGATCATAATAGTCAGTATTAGTTGGTGGTTCATTGTAGTCTTCATTAGCAACCTTAGGTTTGTCAACATATTTATTGATTCCATTAATTTCTTTTGTTTCTTGGTAATATTGACTTAGAGGTCGGTCTTGTCCACCTACATAGCTCGGATAGTGCAAAATGGATTTTCCTGTTTCAGGAAAGTTGTTCATCGGGTTTGGAGGGATGTTGAAGTTAATTTCTTTTTCCAACGGCAATCTATGAATAATTCTTCCACCTACATAGCTCGGATAGTGCAAAATAGATTTTCCTGTTTCAGGAAAGTTGTTCATCGGGTTTGGAGGGATGTTGAAGTTAATTTCTTTTTCCAACGGCAATCTATGAATAATTCCATCTCCTTCATCATTGAAATTGTGTTCGGTGATAATCTCTGTAGGTTTAGCATTGAAATATTCTTCAAAAAGTACTCTTGGTGGCTTATGAACCTTATTTATATTTTGACTGCTATATTGTTTTGGACTCTGTGTAGGTTGACTGTTTAAATCACCATTGACTTGCCTATTATGTTTAGCATGAGCTTGATCTTTGTAAGAAAGAGCATCACTTATATCTCCATTTACATTACCTGGATCTTCATAACTTGGTTCTTGAATATCGGTCAGTATATTTTTGGGTACTTTATCGTTTGGTAATTTTGCATCTGTTTTGTACGTTGGGTCGTATTGTTTGAAAGGTGTGTTTACTGCATGGGGTTTGTATAATTTAGAATTGAGCTTTGTTTTATTTTTCTGATTAGGAAGTCCATTAAAATTGTCATTATATTTATGATGTGTATTATATCGCTCATCCAAAAAACCATTTTGTATGTATCTTTTACTATTATTATCATCATTCTGTTCGTTATTTTCTATAGAAATATCCTGAAATTTTTCGTTTACCTCAGGAAGATATTTATTATATTCTTCGTTGATTTCATCAATATCTTCCGTGTAGATCCTTCTGTTGAGTCTTTTTCCTTGCCTACCTTCGTTTTCGTTTTTCTCGTCTTTTTGAACCGGTTGTTTCTTTGATTGAAATCTCTCATAATTTCCTTTGCTATTTTGCTTATAGAACAGGCTTTCTTCTTTGTAAGTTCTGGATATGGGATCATATATTAAAGCTTGTTTTAGTATAATTTTAGGATCACTAATGAATGGTGTTCCGTGTTGAATAGGATTTTCCTTATCTTTAGGAGTTTCTGTTTCTTCTGTTTTATCTTCTTTCTTTATTAGTTTGTTTTTACGAGTGTCCCTCTTGGTGATGTTTACATTTTTCGAAAAGGAATCCAATTTATTAAATCGCATCCTTGTCACATTTGACATCTACATACCAAATTTCAAGTCTCTAGTTCTTACCGTTCTCGAGATATTTTGTTTACAGACAGACACACACACACGGACCAATGGCTGAAACTTTGGATTTAGGTTCTAGGGACCTCAAAACGTTTTGGCACTAAAATCTGACCATCGAAAATTTGACCCGATTACATTACTTTCCTTCCTATAGGATAAGGAAAGTAAAAAAGATGCATACTCTTATTTTACAGTAGAAATATTCAGGTATTATAAAACTAGTAGTTCTGTAAACTGTAGACCTCACTCAGCCTCTTTTGCCTTAGCTGAGACTTTAAACAGAACCTTCCTCATTTCATTATTTATTTTATAAATAGATTATCACATAGATTACATAGAACATTTAACCGATTTTGAGTATTAACTATGAATACATAAATATGAATGAATGCAATTCACACATATTGAAAGAGAAAATAATATTCCAAACTATAACCAATACGTTTTACGTAATTAAAAAAGGACAATGGTTAGGTAAAGGTAAGTAGGTACTCTATACGTTCTTCCGACATTTTATTCTTTGTGTCAAATATGTCATACTTTGAACAATTTGTACGTTTCCCCCGTCATTTCTTTTGTTTTTGTTACTGTTGATGGTTTGTTGTTTAGTTATAAATCTATGGATGTCTAAAGTTGGCGGTTTATATGTTGTGACTTTGTCCTTTTTTTGGCTTTGTGGTTTCGCTTGGTGATTATTGACTGGTCCTAATCGGTGTGGATTTTGTGGAAGGCTTGATATCAACTGTTGTACGTCCTGTGTTTTATAGATCGACGTTTGATCTTGTGATGTAAGCAAGGGATTATTTTGTTCATACTGCTGATTCACCAAGAATGCTTGTGGATTTTGTAAATTGAAGGGATAGTTTTGTGAAAGATGACTTTGATCAGAAGAAGGAAAAGTGCTGAAACTAGGAACAAATGTTTGTTCTTGTGAATTTTTCGTTGGTAAAGGTCGTGGAAAAGTGTTCAGTTGACTGTTTTCTTCCTCATACTTCTTCGTATTTGTTGAATATGCTGGCTGCGAAAAGATGTTTGGCTGAAGGAATTGATTTTGAATGAATGGGTTTTGGCTTTGTTGAGGGAATTGATAGTGATACTGCTGTTGGAATGAATGGAATATGGTGGTGGGATTGGCGTTGGGCTGGTATTGTTGGTTGGACGTTACATAGTGATGATTTGTTGCAGAAGGGCCAGGTTGCTGATACACATTGCTAGAGGATGATGATTGATCTATGCTAAATAGAACGTTTACTTTTTCAATTATCTTGTTAACCACATTTTGACCAACCAGATTTGTCTGTAATCAGAACAAAACAGAAAAGGTATCCTGATTAATATTTTTTTTTTCTTTTAATAATTTTCGGGTTATGGTAAAGCGGAATTTGAGTAAGTAGTCCATTTTAACCGCAACCCGTTGATTGTTGGGGGTTTATTAATTTCTTCAGATTTCCTTGATATGATTGTTGGGGCTGGTATAATAACCTCGTGTTTTTCAGACGGCTCGAAAGTTTGATCTTGATCATAGGAAATACTTTGAACATCAAACAGATGAAGTGCTCGTTAAAATGCTTAGCTAATGCTTTCCTATTAAGCCTGGTATAAAATGAACTATTTCTTTTTACTAATCACGTTGTAAAATCATGACGAAACATGAAACATGCATTTACGAAATTTATTATGGAACCTGTATTAAAATTAAGTCAATCACAAGAGTCCAAATTTGGATTGAAAAATAATATATTGTAAAAATACCATCCCTGAAATTCATGGATTTTTTCAATCAAGGTGATTTTACCTGTTTCTAAAGGACACTCTTGAATTTAAATAATATTATGTTCATTATCAAGCGAAAGCGCGAAACATTATTTATGTAATCAAAATCAAGCTCAGTTCATTGCATGAGTCGTCTGTTAATTTTACGTGATCTAAACTGGTTTAAATGGACCAGCTATTATTTGAGATCTAAAAGGAAAGAGTCAAAGTCGCCAGAGAAGATTATTGGTAACATTGTGAAGTTTGATAACATTGGATAAAAAAGCAGCATACTAAAAAAAGCTTTTAAAGCACAAAAAAGTCAATGACTTTAAATTGATAAAAATGAGAAACAGTGTTATACCTCTTACAGTTTTTTGAAAGAAATAAACAATAAACCTAAAGTCAATGACTTTAAATTGATAAAAATGAGAAACAGTGTTATACCTCTTACAGTTTTTTGAAAGAAATAAACAATAAACCTAATAAGTAGATATCTACATACATAAAATACCTACGTATTATTTAGGCATAGCACACAATACATGATAGCATTGTCTTTTTTTTCGTTGCGTGTCTGGTGAATCAGATTTTTTTTTCTTCACTTTTTTGTGTGGATCTGAACGGATTACTTTGACATTATTTCACTTTTAATAATTTTCGGGTTATGGTAAAGCGGAATTTGAGTAAGTAGTCCATTTTAACCGCAACCCGTTGATTGTTGGGCAAGCGATTTGATAAGTTGATGTCAAAGTTTTGGTCAGAATTACAGACAAAAGATGGTTTTTGAAAAATTGTGATCCATATCCCCCCCTCAATGAAGCACTCTTATAGATATACAGGGTGTTTAATAAAAAAGTTGTCACCCCTGAAAACTCAAGAACCGTTTGAAATTCAGGAAAACGCTAAAACACGTATTTCTTTATTTTTAAGGGGAACTTATTTTCAGGGGATTTCAATTTTTCAGCGCTATCAGGTGCGGTCCCAAGGGGGTCAACTTTAAAATCTTAAACGAGAACCCACTTGTGACACTTATCTTAAACGAGAACCCCCTACTATCATATTAAAGGTCTTAAATAACGTAGTATTTTGGTACAAGTTTGAGCTCAATCCGACAACCAGGGCCGGAGTTATGGTTTATTCAAATTTTACTTTTCCCATGTTCTCCCGCCAATAGGGGAAGCACCAAAAATTGGAAATTCATATTCATTGTTGATTTGAGCTTCAAATAGGTCCCACTAATGAGTAACACTGAAAATCGGTCCCAAAAATAAAATTTCGAAACATCCATTTTCACCCCCAGAGGCCATCAGGGCCGAAAGTCCAAATTTCATTTATTGTTTATTGGTCTCAGTTTCAACATGAACCATTAGTGGGACCTATTTGAAGCACAAATCAACACTCGATATGAATTTCCCATTTTTCGTGTCCATCAGGGCCGAAAGTCCAAATTTCATTTATTGGTCTCAGTTTCAACATGAACCATTAGTGGGACCTATTTGAAGCACAAATCAACACTCGATATGAATTTCCCATTTTTCGTGCTTCCCCTATTGGCGGGAGAACATGGAGAAAGAAAATTTTGAATAGGCCATAACTCCGCTCCTGATTGTCGGATCGATCTCAAACTTGTACCAAAGTACTACGTTCTTTAAGACCTTTAATATGATGTATTACAAGTAGGGGGTTCTCATTTAAGATTTTAAAGTTGACCCCCCTGGGGCCACTTGTGATAGCGCTGAAAAATTGAGATCCCCTAAAAATGAGTTCCCCTTAAAAATAAAGAAATAAAAAGTTTTAGCGTTTTTCTCAAGTTTTCAGGGGTGGCAACTTTTTTATTAAACACCCTGTAGAAGAAAAATCAACATGCAGCACATATTAGTAGCACTTGTATTATTTTGAGGTTGGGATCTAGGTAGTATGAATATGTACATAGACATAGGTATTATAAGCAAGACAAGAATATCAATGAAACTTTGTGTGAACTTTCACTCTAGTGATTTAGCATTGAATAAAGAACGCTTTTGAACAATAGTGTTAATCACTCATCATGAGTGATCTCATATGCATAAGATAATAGATAACCTTTGCCATCATAAGACCTGTCACTCTGATAGTAATAGTAAGTAGGTATACTAGATCTCTATATGTCATCAAGTCATCATAGATGCCAAGAATTATTATATCCGTGTTGTCAGCATTTTCAGTATTCACGTCTTTTGTATATTTTGCATAGCAAATTGTCCGTGACGTGTACTAATTTTAGCTTTTGTCCTTTTTGTTTTATTCTTCACGATGTTTATCAGAAAATAGACCAATGTACATTTTATAAAGATTAGCTTACTTAGTTACCTCGTCTCGATACTATACGTATAAGTAATATGAGGTATTATTAACATAGGTATTATTAAATTTATTGTTACCTATCATTGTTACATATGGGTTAAAACAATAAGAACAGCAGTCACACGAAATTTTTGTTTCAAACTTTGAGTTGGGAATGAAAAAGTTTCGAAGTAAAACACACATTTTGCAAAAGCTATTGATTGGTGAAATGTGTGACTGCTTTGGGTGAACATTATGATCATTACGTAGGGAGAGTTAGGTATGATCCGTATCATAAATTATGAAGGGAAATGAAATGAGGTAAGAAATATTTCTGACTCATTTCAAAACCTGCGAGATCAATACAAAAGAAAGGAAAAGACCATAATTTTCTAGTCTTAATAATTTCATTGTACTTATCCTGAATACTGGATAACATACATAATATAATATACAATTTGCTACAAGAAAGTTTGAAACTCTATTAATAGGGAGTGAGGCAGAGATAGATGAGGATAATGTAAAGTTATTAAATTTATTGTTACCTATCATTGTTACATATGGGTTAAAACAATAAGAACAGCAGTCACACGAAATTTTCGTTTCAAACTTTGAGTTGGGAATGAAAAAGTTTCGTAGTAAAACACACATTTTGGAAAAGCTATTGATTGGTGAAATGTGTGACTGCTTTGGGTGAACATTAAATTGTTATACAGGATGGATCACAGTCTGATTAGTTATGATCATTACGTAGGGAGAGTTAGGTATGATAAATTATGAAGGGAAATGAAATGAGGTAAGAAATATTTCTGACTCATTTCAAAACCTGCGAGATCAATACAAAAGAAAGGAAAAGACCATAATTTTCTAGTCTTAATAATTTCATTGTACTTATCCTGAATACTGGATAACATAGGTACATAATATAATATACAATTTGCTACAAGAAAGTTTGAAACTCTATTAATAGGGAGTGAGGCAGAGATAGATGAGGATAATGTAAAGTGTTTCGTTATAATTTGAACAGCGCGTGTTGACATTTCCCGACAGTTTGGAGAGAGTTTTGCAAAAGTTTTGTCAAATTTCATGCTATATAGACGTATAGGCAATAGGTACTTGAGTGTGTTATACAGATAGCAAGAGATATGTTCATCTGGTAGGTAGGTAAATGTTAGAATCCTCATCATTTTCATAATAATCCATACCTAATGTATAAACCTAATAAGTAGATATCTACATACATAAAATACCTACGTATTATTTAGGCATAGCACACAATACATGATAGCATTGTCTTTTTTTTCGTTGCGTGTCTGGTGAATCAGATTTTTTTTTCTTCACTTTTTTGTGTGGATCTGAACGGATTACTTTGACATTATTTCATGAGAAGTGTAGTAGGTAGACTATCAATATACTTATACTATGTATACATACGTACTCGTATAGCTACCTACTATAAGTCTAGATTACAAGACAGAAATGAAGTTTAGCCCCAAGTATTCATCCTGTGCAATAGCATTCGCAATAGTTCAACTTTATGATATGAGTAGGTTCAATTTCTCAACAGTTTTTGTTATACCTTCGATCGTTTGCTAAATATCTTGCATTTTAACGGTTTTTACACGATTTGATACTGGATAGCTCTAATTTTCTGCTCTATTCAGAAATGAAGTTTAGCCCCAAGTATTCATCCTGTGCAATAGCATTCGCAATAGGTTCAACTTTATGATATGAGTAGGTTCAATTTCTCAACAGTTTTGGTTATACCTTCGATCGTTTGCTAAATATCTTGCATTTTAACGGTTTTTACACGATTTGATACTGGATAGCTCTAATTTTCTGCTCTATTAAAAGTCAGTCACTCCGTGGTGTAGTGATTCAATTAATTTGAACGGCCGTCCTACGGGTGAGGTCTTGAAATAGTGCGCGAATTCCGAATTATTGTTTTAATAATTATCTACGAGATTTTATGCAACTTATCATGGTCAAAATTTTTTCAATATTGGACTCTCGCGTTTTGATTTTTTGAACCGGAACGTGTTTGACCAATATTCATCAAGGTATGTAGGTATGACCTTTCAGAATTTTATTTTTAGTTCACTTTAGAGTAAACTTTTACTGCTCATTTGTTTGACCAATATTCATCAAGGTATGTAGGTATGACCTTTCAGAATTTTATTTTTAGTTCACTTTAGAGTAAACTTTTACTGCTCATGTGTTTGACCAATATTCATCAAGATATGTAGGTATGACCTTTCAGAATTTTATTTTTAGTTCACTTTAGAGTAAACTTTTACTGCTCATTTTGCATAAAGTATACATAATGCGCTATTTATAGCTTATGTACAGTATTTTAACAAAATTACATAAGGTGTCTTTATTAGATTCCGTTTTCTTTGGTATTAATAGCTTGGTACATAATGCGCTATTTATAGCTTATGTACAGTATTTTAACAAAATTACATAAGGTGTCTTTATTAGATTCCGTTTTCTTTGGTATTAATAGCTTGTAATTTCTACATTGACCGGTGTTTTCAAATGAGGTACAGCATTTGGAGGTATCGTTGAACCTGCAAGTTGTCGTTTATAATTTTCATAGACTTGCTTTTGAATTTCAAGTTCCCTTTCTTTATGTGCTTTTTCTTGAATCTGCAAGTTCTTCTCCTGGAGGTCTAATTGTTTTTGTTTATAAACGTTAAACAGGATGTCATTGTTGATAGCAGTTGACGCTGGAATATCATATTGCGGTGTTGACTGGGTTTCAAAATGATATTTTGGTGTTGTTTCTTTATCTTCGTTGTTGCTGTTATAATTGGTTGCAATTTTTGTACTTGTCAAAGGTTCATATGGTACACTCTCAGGTTTAAAATAGTTTTTTATATCTTTTTGAGGTACACTTGGAGTATTGATTTCTTGATTGATGGGAGCTTTCAGTCTACTCTCGTCATTAGCATAGTAATATTTCTTGATAATGTCATCTTTGATTTCGTACCTAAGAAAGTCAGTGGGTCTTGTAGCACTGGGTTCCTCTTCTGTCTTGAACTGACTGTAATACAGTTCACTCAGTGATTTTACTTTTTCGTTGTTTGGTTTCTCGAGATTATTCCTGTTTTCTTGATAAAGTTTTCCGTCATCATTTTTCTCATAGTAATCATAGTTGGGTTTTGGGTCTTCTGAGTAGATCTCAGTCGACAGTTGTGATAGTGCTTGTTGTTGGTAGTTTGGTTGTTTGTCATTTGCTTCGTGATTATTATAGATTCCTGGTGAACTCTTTATTTGGTCATCAGTTAAATCATCGTGTGGACCATTGTAATATTTGTCCACCTGAGTAGCATTATAAATATAAGATGCAAATGTGAGGTTGATTCAATCAATCTCGCGGTAACCCGAGAGTTAGGTCGGTAATGTCACTTGGTATGCTAGAGAACAACCCGCGTACCTACTGTGTTAGGTTCATTTCGAGATTTTGGAATATTTTGAATACAGTTTTCTCCAAGATGTTATCCATTTCTATAAGTTGTTTCTTATTTGACTAGATGTTACAGGGGTCGACCCTGGCTCCGACCTAAATTTTACAACTACTTTAAAAAATTGTATTTTCAAAGATAAAACACTACCCTAAATTTCAGCTTCTCATCTTTAGCCGTTCAAAAAATATTCAGGGGTCCCCGGACTTTATAAACACTCTGTATAATGAAATATACGTGTAGATTACGTATACATAGATTTGAATATACATGCATAAGTACATACTGGTACGTATATACAGTATACACCCACCCACAAAATTACTTGGACACTTCGAAAAATGTCTATAACTGCGCTTCTACCTTTTCAATTCGGATGATATTACTAGGGGACATCCCTAACATTGTTTTCAGTCATATTTGATACATTTTGTTGGTTAAAATGTTCATTAAGTTTCATTTTTATTTATGGCCTTTCCTCGTTCAAGACCTTTCAGTAAGAATTCTGTTATCCTGGAAAATCTTGTTTTTCTTCTTCTAGTTAGTGATTATTGTGCTCATTTTTGATAAATTGCTTGAGAATATGTCCGGGTACCCTTTTACGTGTTCTGATTTAAATCTGCATGCTGTGGAGGTAACTCAACCCGTGTTTTTAATTGATGAGGGTAACGTACCCATTATGTTGCTCAGAAGTTCAATGTCCCTCGAAGTACCATCCAATATGTTCTCAAGAGGTTCCATGATACTGGATCTTACTATATAGAAGACCTGAACAATGAAGAAAATTACCTAAAACTGCACAGAACGACCGTTTCATCGTGTCCCAGGTACTCAGAAATTGCTTCGCCACTGCTTTGGAGGTCCGCCAGGAGCTCCAGGATGTAAGAAAAGTCCATTTGAATGAAGGAACTGTAAGAATAAGGTTAAACGAGAATAACTTGACTGCTAAAAGGCTCCACAGGGCCCCAGAATTGTCCATACGTAACCAAAGAGCTCGGTTAGAATATGCTTGTTATCATATGCAGATCGAGAAAAGTGGAGAACGTCGTGTTGAAACCTGTCCTAGGACAGATCTACATCTATATATATCATATGCATTGGACACCCGCTCAACAGGCCAATGTTTTATTTTCAGATGAGCCCAGAGTGAGTCTCAGATGTCCAGAGGTCCATATGGAACCCTCAGAGTCCTCAGACATACTTCGGTCTCGTCTGAAAAATAAGAAATTGCCCCAGTGAGCGGGTGTCCAACCCACATGGTCGCAAGCATATTCTAACCGACCTCTTTGGCTACGTGCGGGCAATTCTGGGGCCTTTTAGCAATCAAGTTATTCTTTTTTAACCTTATTCTTACTGTTCCTTCATTCAAATGGACTTTTCTTACATCCTGGAGCTCCTGGCGGACCTCCAAAGCAGTGGCGAAGCAATTTCTGAGTACCTGGGACACGATGATACGGTCGTTCTTGGCTACGTGCGGGCAATTCTGGGGCCTTTTAGCAATCAAGTTATTCTTTTTTAACCTTATTCTTACTGTTCCTTCATTCAAATGGACTTTTCTTACATCCTGGAGCTCATGGCGGACCTCTAAAGCAGTGGCGAAGCAATTTCTGAGTTCCTGGGACACGATGAAACGATATTTCTGTGCAGTTTTAGGCAATTTTCTTCATTGTTCAGGTCCTTTATGGTATCCAGTATCATAGAACCTCTTGAGAACATAATGGATGGTACTTCGAGGAGCATTTAACGGGTCCTTTATGGTATCCAGTATCATAGAACCTCTTGAGAACATAATGGATGGTACTTCGAGGAGCATTTAACTTCTGGGCAACGTAACGGATACGTTACCTTCACCACGGCTTAGGTTTCCTTCACAGCATCCAGATTTAAATCAGAACACTTAAAAGGGTCCTCGGACATGTTCTCATGGAATGCATCACAAATAAGCACAATAATCACTCACTAGAGGACGAAAAGCAAGATTTTCCAGGATAGCAGAATTCTTACTGAAAGCACTTGAACGAAGAAAGGCCATGAAAAGAAACCTTGACGAACACTTTGGCCAAAAATATGTTGCTCATATGATTGAAAACCATATTTGGGATGTCCCCAAGTAATACCATCCATATTGGAAAGGTAGAAGCGAAGTTATGGACAGTTTTCGAAGTGTCCAAGTAATTTTGTGGGTGAGTGTAATTAACTTGTTAATCTTTACAGACAAAATGCACCCTGACATTATTACCTTATTAGACTGAGTACAGAGGGACTCGATGGTCTTGCTTTAAGACAAAAAACAGTCACAAAACTGGAAAATAACGGAGAGTATGAACAGGCTAGCGTTTTAGTGGCTCGGCGCAGTGATAATTCTGACGTGATCAAACTTTTTTGACTTGGCAGGGCGGAGCGCTCCCATGCTCCTTAAGTTGGAGATGTTGTCTGACTCTACTGTTTCTGTTTGATTTCAGCCAGTGTACACGGAGCATACAATTACTATGGTAAATACATAGGAGCACTGCGTGGCTATCACCATTCAGTACAGGGCGAGGTATATGCGGTGGATGCTCGGACCTTACACATCAGGGACTTTACCTATGACGGACAGGGACCTGGTAAGTTGATATTCATCTTGTTCTTATTTCCCTTTTCATATTAAATCGGTGATTTTCTATTGTCATTTGTCCATTTTTATTCCATCAGACAGTTCTGGTAGTACAGTTGTTAAGACATTTAATGGCCGAGAGGGCCACGGTTCAAATCAAAAATGCGTTGTAAAAAATAGTTCAGAGAAGATCATTTGTAAAATTAAGTTCAAAATGTAAATTAACTTTATTTTTACTTTTTTTTCAAATATGTACTTGATTTTTTATATTTACAATAGGTACATAGATAATTGAAAGTTTCACTTGAAGGGTTTGCTTCGGCACCCTTGAGAGCAACACATCCATTAATATCGTCCCAATAGCTTGAACAACTAGTAACTACATCTAGATAACTGAAAGTACCTACTACTTGATTTTTTATATTTATAATAGGTACATAGATAATTGAAAGTTTCACTTGAAGGGTTTGCTGTCGGCACCCTTGAGAGCAACACATCCATTAATATCGTCCCAATAGCTTGAACAACTAGTAACTACATCTAGATAACTGAAAGTACCTATTCAGAGATAGTATGTATACATGTATCATTTAGTTTTATTATAATGTCAAGTGTGCCGGGAGACGCGCTAACGTCAAGGGTTTGAAACGACACTAAAATGAGTATAATAACACAAAACAGAGTTAGAGAGTATTTTGACTTCTATTTCATTTGATATTTTGTTTACAGCGGCATATTTCTGGGCAGGAAGTTCCTCTCAACCAGATGCAAGTGGATTTGCCCTGCGTGACGAGAGACAATCGTAAGTTTTTATTCAAACCCTTTCCTATTTTATTTTAATCGTACCTATTACCAAGGTTCCTGGTTCAATTACCTGACTCCAAACCAAGTATATCCAGGTATCTGAAAATTTCCATTTTGGGGCTTAGCTATTAGTTTGACTTTTTATTTTGGGCGTTTGCAAATTCCACCAGAAATGTAGATTGAATTCCGCAAATGACAAATGTATTCCAGATGTTTTCCTCATAGGTGGGTGTCCAAATAACAGTTTGGACATACATACTTCCGATGAGCAGTTTTGCACGTTTCCATACAGTTACAGTAGGGCAGACAAGAGCAGAGAGTACAAATCCTGTTAATACAATCACAAAGAAAACAATACATATTAGTGAAAATAGATCATCATTATTTAAAATATTTAAATAAATATTAAAAGATTCAAATCTTTTGAGATTTATGGTGAAACAACTGGAGAACTGGACGTACTAAATACACAATAATCGAGTTAGAACTCACTTGGTTTATTACTTATTCAATAATGAAATCCTTTCTATCTAGAATTCTAGATACTCGTTAATGGATAGTTTTGTTATACTCACCAAAACAGTTTAATACCTATAGGAAGTATGTAGGTATAAAAGATGTGAAGGAAATTCTTACCCTGAACAAAACATAAGCAAGCAACATAGATGAGCACTGCAGTTGTACTCGTAAGTTGTTTGCTCTACCATCCTACTACCACAGCGAGGGCAAGTCATGAACTGATTATGTACAACAATAGTGTTAGGGGTTGGCTGCTGGCTGATGGCCTGTTGAAAGGTTCCTGGGTTATATGGGGGTCCAGGATGATAAGGGACTTCAGGTTGCTGACTGATGGGCTGATGAAAGGTTCCTGGGTTATATGGGGGTCCAGGATGATAAGGGACTTCAGGTTGCTGACTGATGGGCTGTTGAAAGGTTCCTGGGTTATATGGGGGTCCAGGATGATAAGGGACTTCAGGTTGCTGACTGATGGGCTGATGAAAGATTTCTGGGTTATATGGGGGTTCAGGATGATAAGGAAATTGACTAGGATGGTATGCAGGTACAGATGGATGGATCTGATCCGTATTGGAATAGTGTGGTGGAGGTGTAGACTCGATATTCCTTCTGTCTACCGTGTTTATGATTACCTTCTTCTTAATATCGACTCTCCCCATTTCCTCGATTCTGTTTTATATTTCACTATGTAGGTATATTATGTATGTATAGCTAGCTACAACCCTTCTTGAACTTTCGCACTTTACAAACGTTTTTTAATACAAAATATTACAATGGGAAAACCTTTGGAAACGTTACGAGTTCATTACCATTATAAGAAAACACATATTATACCTACTAGGTTCTAAGTTTCACTAGTGATTTGGTAAAGCTGATTCTATTAGTTGGTAGCTAGTGTAGGTACTTATTATTTTCGGAATTCGGATACTATGTATTTTTAGCCTGTCTGTCACACCTGGAGCCAGTTTTTGAACTGACTGAATTCGAGAGTCGAGAGTGGAGATTAAACAATGTAACGTAGATATCATGGGTCCTACCTAATCTTTGAAGATAACAAAGCCAATAACCTGATAGGTTTGACATTGGATTGGAGTGTTCTAGATTAGGGTACTTGCTTATTATTATTATTTCAACATATTGCAATATTCCCACATGATTTACATGATCTTGTTTCAGAACTACCGAGCTCAAGGCCTATAGGAAGAAGCATGTCACACTGACGTTACCTGAGGGCAAATCTCTGACTCAAATCAAATGGTTCTCAATCTGGTGTGAATCAGCTGCGGTATGTTATTCATTCAACCATTGGTACATGTATAACAAATCAGTTCTCAGTTCTTTATTAGAGAGGAGAACCCCTGAATGAAATCGAGATTGGGAAAACATTTTGTGAGGCAGCACTAAATCGTTGGTTTTAGAATTCAGCTGAATTTCCTAATGACTGCCACATGAGGTTGTATTAGTATCAAGTAGGTACCTTCTTAGTATCTGTATGACATAGGGATTAGTACTGTAATGCCTCTTGTCTTCAAAACAAAACTATGCTGCGTCTTTTCACATTTCATTATGAATTCGTCATTCTCGTATTACAATTTTCGTCATTCTCGTATTACATTTATCCTTTTGAACTTTCCATATTAATTTATCTTCTGATTTATAATTTTCTTTGTCTTTCCGTGTTCATCCAGATGAATATGGCAGCAAGGAGTCATCGACCCAAAATGGAAGAACCAATCAGAATGCGAGAATTCCTTGCATTGTTGCAATTAAGGTAAAGGTCTATTTTTATAAACTCTCTCTTTTAAAAAGCAGAGTTCAAAAATATGACAAGAATGTAACACAAACACGTTTGGTTGACATAGGTGCTGCAGTTAGCGGTATTTTGACCGCTTTCGGACAGATTTCGACCGTTTTTTGGCGGTTTTTAGCTATACCGAGTAAACGGTTAGAGATACTGTAAAAGTTATTGTAAAAGAACACCCAAATAAGCATCATTCAATAGGATAACGAAAGTCGTGTGATGTTCACACCATATTTTTTTCCATATTCCACCCAACCCTGATATGTCTATAAACTTAGGTACCTACATTACAGGAATGCAACATGTCTCATAAGTTAACTTTACGGGAGGTACAAGTGGTATAAACGTAACATCTTTCACCCAACCCATACCAGCAGCAGGAGCCATATATACTCGTATGTCATAAAGTTAGCATATTAGGTAGACAACTTTAGCATAGAATGACATTTGACTGAGAAATTAACCTGAATGGAATAGATCGTTTTCCTCATGTGTCATAAAGTTAGCATATTAGGTAGACAACTTTAGCATAGAATGACATTTGACTGAGAAATTAACCTGAATGGAATAGATCGTTTTCGACAGTTAAATTTATTGAACGACTAGGAATGTAGGTACCTAGTAGAAAAATAGGTATATAATAGGTACATTAGGTATTTTATTTATTTACCCTAAGCAGCAAGGCCATGTGTGGTACATTAGGTATGATCAGTCAGCAACCTGAAGTCCCTTATCATCCTGGACCCCCATATAACCCAGGAACCTTTCAACAGGCCATCAGCCAGCAGCCAACCCCTAACACTATTGTTGTACATAATCAGTTCATGACTTGCCCTCGCTGTGGTAGTAGGATGGTAGAGCAAACAACTTACGAGTACAACTGCAGTGCTCATCTATGTTGCTTGCTTATGTTTTGTTCAGGGTAAGAATTTCCTTCACATCTTTTATACCTACATACTTCCTATAGGTATTAAACTGTTTTGGTGAGTATAACAAAACTATCTATTAACGAGTATCTAGAATTCTAGATAGAAAGGATTTCATTATTGAATAAGTAATAAACCAAGTGAGTTCTAACACTTCTAACTCGATTATTGTGTATTTAGTACGTCCAGTTCTCCAGTTGTTTCACCATAAATCTCAAAAGATTTGAATCTTTTAATATTTACATTAACGAGTATCTAGAATTCTAGATAGAAAGGATTTCATTATTGAATAAGTAATAAACCAAGTGAGTTCTAACTCGATTATTGTGTATTTAGTACGTCCAGTTCTCCAGTTGTTTCACCATAAATCTCAAAAGATTTGAATCTTTTAATATTTATTTAAATATTTTAAATAATGATGATCTATTTTCACTAATATGTATTGTTTTCTTTGTGATTGTATTAACAGGATTTGTACTCTCTGCTCTTGTCTGCCCTACTGTAACTGTATGGAAACGTGCAAAACTGCTCATCGGAAGTATGTATGTCCAAACTGTTATTTGGACACCCACCTATGAGGAAAACATCTGGAATACATTTGTCATTTGCGGAATTCAATCTACATTTCTGGTGGAATTTGCAAACGCCCAAAATAAAAAGTCAAACTAATACCTAGCTAAGCCCCAAAATGGAAATTTTCAGATACCTGGATATACTTGGTTTGGAGTCAGGTAATTGAACCAGGAACCTTGGTAATAGGTCTAAAGAGAACACATTCCTACATCGAGCAAAGATCTGTGGAATCCTTCATCTTACATATTGTAAAGAGTTCGGTGAATTCCTAGAGTGAGGCAAACAATTAAAATTTCTACCTCGCTACAAGATATCTATTGTGGCTCAAATTTTTGTTAGAAAGAACGAAGTGTCTATTGTATTAAGCTGAGTGTCTTATTGTATCACCTAATGGCACCACAGGATACACCATCAGTAGAAGACAAGTGAGATCCTCCCCAGAACTTTACAGGGGACCTGCTTCATGAAATTTCAAATGTTCATGTAGAGTTGTATTGGGATATGTAATTATTAATTAATGTAAATATAAGTTATACACATAAGGAATGTATTGCATGTTTGATAAAATTGATAAATAAATACCTAATTAATTAAGGATGTTTTCGGGTTTTGTTTTGTGGAAACTTTCGACTGATTTTGCTGTCTCAAGATTTTTTTTTGCAACAGGCCCCTGACGATTTTTTTTTTTTTTTTTTTTTTTT
>NW_007378499.1:56441-79762 GCF_000475195.1 Diaphorina citri
TATTCTTTACTCCTTGGCAAATCACTTCAAACACATTCTAATGACAGATTGTCGTCACTTGTGAGTGAAATACTCATAACATCGTCTAATGCCATGAATTTCTCTTGCTTCTAATGTCTACATTCAAAGCTACATTAATACGGTACGAATTCTCTAATGCGTTTCATTTTAATCATTCGTTTCACTTTGAAGTTGAACTTTGGGAATTCATTATCATTATGCTAAGTTAGTGTCTTGCACTTGAAACTCACTAGTTTTCTCATCTATTCTGTACAAATTGACACCAAAGTTTGGAGTCAGCTTATCTATTACGTCATGAACACATGAATACGGCCTTCTGCTTATCTACCTCGGTAAGCTGGTAGACTTGGTCAGGCCACAGTCCTCCACCAATAATAAAAAACCCTCCAACTATCACAAATATCAGAAACTAATGTGCTTACCTGTGGAGACACACCAAGCATCTTGAGAGAGGGCGGCATGTTGACATTAGCAGGAATCTGAATGTGTCCAAAGTCCACAGTGAATGCCTCGCACCATACACCAAAGTGCCCGATCTCAAACACAGTTAGTTCACCAGGCAGAGTCAATACAATAGTCTTCCTGTTATAACGACGCAGGGGCTCCTCCTTACCATTCTCATCTGGGACACGAATACCCTGCGGTGATGGATGTGGTCCAGTGCCCACCCAGAATTTGGCATCTGTGGAGGAAAAATTATTTTTCTATGGAATATGCCGTAGAACTGTGGCATCGTAGTAATGTTTGCAAATGGTACTTTTTGCCATAGCGTGTGATACTACCTTCAGAAGCCTCTCTCTATCCAAACTTGAGAAAGCTCGTGGACAGAAAAGAATTTTTACGCCATGCGTTCTGTATACGTATAGTAATGACCTATACTAATTAGAAATTGATAGACTTTTTTCCCCATGGAAAATATATGAATAGTTGGGAAAATAGTTAACAAAGGTATAATATAATAAAACTAGAGAACAAGTTCTTACCAGGAGCTTCTCCATCATAGGAGAAGTTAGGCACCAGTAGGGTTTGAGCGTCCACAATGACAATAGGATCTGAAGATACTCCATGTACTCCGGCTAATTGACCAATCTTCTGGGGTCGAGGGAAGTCAAAACCTTTGGGAATTCGGACGTCGCCAAAGTTGACCTTGAAAACGGAAAGACAAAGAAAATTATAAATCAGAAGATAAATTAATATGGAAAGTTCAAAAGGATAAATGTAATACGAGAATGACGAAAATTAATGAAATGTGAAAAGACGCAGCATAGTTTTGTTTTGAAGACAAGAGGCATTACAGTACTAATCCCTATGTCATACAGATACTAAGAAAAGTCCATTTGAATGAAGGAACAGTAAGAATAAGGTTAAAAAAGAATAACTTGATTGCTAAAAGGCCCCAGAATTGCCCGCACGTAGCCAAAGAGGTCGGTTAGAATATGCTTGCGACCATGTGGGTTGGACACCCGCTCACTGGGGCAATTTCTTATTTTTCAGACGAGACCGAAGTATGTCTGAGGACTCTGAGGGTTCCATATGGACCTCTGGACATCTGAGACTCACTCTGGGCTCATCTGAAAATAAAACATTGGCCTGTTGAGCGGGTGTCCAATGCATATGATATATATAGATGTAGATCTGTCCTAGGACAGGTTTCAACACGACGTTCTCCACTTTTCTCGATCTGCATATGATAACAAGCATATTCTAACCGAGCTCTTTGGTTACGTATGGACAATTCTGGGGCCCTGTGGAGCCTTTTAGCAGTCAAGTTATTCTCGTTTAACCTTATTCTTACAGTTCCTTCATTCAAATGGACTTTTCTTACATCCTGGAGCTCCTGGCGGACCTCCAAAGCAGTGGCGAAGCAATTTCTGAGTACCTGGGACACGATGAAACGGTCGTTCTGTGCAGTTTTAGGTAATTTTCTTCATTGTTCAGGTCTTCTATATAGTAAGATCCAGTATCATGGAACCTCTTGAGAACATATTGGATGGTACTTCGAGGGACATTGAACTTCTGAGCAACATAATGGGTACGTTACCCTCATCAATTAAAAACACGGGTTGAGTTACCTCCACAGCATGCAGATTTAAATCAGAACACGTAAAAGGGTACCCGGACATATTCTCAAGCAATTTATCAAAAATGAGCACAATAATCACTAACTAGAAGAAGAAAAACAAGATTTTCCAGGATAACAGAATTCTTACTGAAAGGTCTTGAACGAGGAAAGGCCATAAATAAAAATGAAACTTAATGAACATTTTAACCAACAAAATGTATCAAATATGACTGAAAACAATGTTAGGGATGTCCCCTAGTAATATCATCCGAATTGAAAAGGTAGAAGCGCAGTTATAGACATTTTTCGAAGTGTCCAAGTAATTTTGTGGGTGGGTGTATACTGTATATACGTACCAGTATGTACTTATGCATGTATATTCAAATCTATGTATACGTAATCTACACGTATATTTCATTATACAGAGTGTTTATAAAGTCCGGGGACCCCTGAATATTTTTTGAACGGCTAAAGATGAGAAGCTGAAATTTAGGGTAGTGTTTTATCTTTGAAAATACAATTTTTTAAAGTAGTTGTAAAATTTAGGTCGGAGCCAGGGTCACAACTTTGGTGCTCACTGCAGCATTGTAGGATTTTCCCAATATCTCAATAATCTTAAAATCCAATGTTTACTTACCATGCTGGCTCCGCTCGCTATGCGCATTTATATGTCATAGCTACTCATTTTCCTCACGAGGCTGAGTGGGCCCCGCAACAGCCAGTCACGGAATCAATTATTTGCATGATACAATTTCTTGGCCCCGCCGGGAATCGAACCCGGGTCTCCCGCGTGCAAGGCGAGTGCAGTGACCACTACGCCATGGGAGCTGACGCCATTCCCCCGGGAATCGAACCCGGGTCTCCCGCGTGCAAGGCGAGCGCAGTGACCACTACGCCATGGGAGCTGAAGATTGGATTTCCTCACGAGGCTGAGTGGGCCCCGCAACAGCCAGTCACGGGATCAATCATTTGCATGATACAAATTTCTTGACCCTGCCGGGATTCGAACCCGGGTCTCCCGCGTGCAAGGCGAGCGCAGTGACCACTACGCCATGGGAGCTGACTGAAACGAGATCAAACCCGGGTCTCCCGCGTGCAAGGTGAGCGCAGTGACCACTACGCTATGGGAGCTGATTTAAAATCTTAAATGAGAACTCCCTATTTGTGATACAGCATATCAAAGGTCTTATGGTGGGTCCAGAGTTCCAGACTTGTGCAATGCACAAGTCTGGACCCACCAGAAAACCGCCAACCTCTTGGATACCCACAAACGTTTGCTGCAATGTTCAAAAAACTTTGCTGCAACTTTCTCAAACACGTCCAAACTAACGAATTTCATTGCATTGCACGTTGCATTGCAAGTCGGACCCACCATTAAAGAACGTAGTACTTTAATACAAGATTGACCTCGATCTGAATTCGAAAAAAATCTAAAACACGTATTTCTTTATTTTCAAGGGGAACCTATTTTAAGGGCATCTCAATTTTTCAGCACTATCAGGGGTGGTCACAGGGGGGTCAACTTTAAAATATTAAATAGGAACCCCTTTTTGTGGGCTTAAAGAACTAAGTACTTTTATACTGGTCTTTCAATAACCGTATGGAGTTAAATGTGAAAAAATGCAAGGTCGTCACTTTTCATAGAGGTAAATCCCCCATTTTACATTCTTTTGTGATCAATATAACTCCATCACAAATAGCGTACGAGTAAATAAATTATTATTACGGACATCATTATGTATAGAGACTTGAAAGAACTCAGCAATGACAAATGTAAACAAATACGTAAAATCTTATACTGGACAGAAAGTAGGTACGTTACATTCTCAATATAATTGATGTCATTTATAACGAGACAGTACAGGAACAAGGCTAGTAAGGTGCCTGCTGCCTGCTAAGCCAATCGTTTGGAATTCTTGAAATCCTACCAATCACATAGTCATAGGAATATCCTACAAATTTTAATGGAATCTAACATTTCCATGTTTTCTTTCCGAGACTTGTAAGGTATATCAAAGGCAAATGTAGAAGTCACACTGTTGCAACAAACATCTACTTGATAGAAACTTTGATCCCTGATTCAAGTTCCCTCAAACATTGGATCCTGATGAGCAGAGCAATATATATACTAAATTACCTATAACATACTCGTATGTGACATTATGACATATGTTTCTCATATCTCACACACGATGTGATTATAGTATCATTATAATTACCTATCTTGTGATTGAAAACTAAAGAGAAACTTGTAAAGAAAGTAGAGGGAATAAAAAATAATTGTCCTGGCAACCTGGCATCAAATACAAATACAACAGAATGTCTGAAAAATTAGGAGTTAGCTCCGAAAGAATAGGGTAAGTTATAATATTACATTCTGTATACATACTTCAAGATGAGTGTTATTAAATTTTACAAATGAAATATCTACCTACCTCCTCCAAAGTTTGCCAAGAGTGTAGAGTACCGAACACCCATCATTCCATGTTCTTCTGCCAATAGGGGAAGCACCAAAAATGGGAAATTCATATCGATGGGTGATTTGTGTTTCAAATAGGTCCCACTAATGGGTTACATTGAAATTCAGACCCAAAAATGAAATTTAGATTTTTGGCCCTAATGGCCTGCGGGGTGAAAATGGATGTTTCGAAATTTTATTTTTCGACCGAAGTTCAATATGAACCATTAGTGGGACCTATTTGAAGTACAAATCACCAATCGATATGAATTTTCCATTTTTGGTGCTTCTCCTATTGGCGGGAGAATATAGAAAAATGAAAATTTTAATAGGCCATAACTCCGTCCCTGTTTGTCGGATCGAGCGTAGTACCAAGGTGCTACGTTCTTTAAGACCTTTTATATGATGTATCACAAGTAGGGGGTTCTTATTTAAGATTTTAAAGTTGGGCCCCCTGGGACCGATCCAGGCTCCGAAATTTGGCGACTACTTCAAAAAATGGCATTAGAAAAGATAAAATACTACCCTAAATTTCAGCTTTTCATCTTTAGCAGTTCAAAAAATATTCAGGGGTCCCCGCACTTTATAAACACTCTGTATACACGGTATGTACTTATGTATGTATAGCGTATTTATAGTGTGTACTCAGAGCTAATGCTAATTCAAATTAGATACACTTTCCTCTGATGTGATGGATTTTCCCGCCATTATCAAGTGACCACTAGTTATTCAGTGGCCAAGCGTTATTGTAATACTTTCATCTGCAGGATTACTCCCCTTTCATTTCAAAGGAAATCTAACTATAGTCCAGAACAGGGGTTTCCAACTTCCATGTGTATGTGGGCCACATTCTACATTGGGAGGTACTTCGCGAGCCATATAATTGTGTACATAGAGGAAACCCCCCCCCACTTTTAGAAAAGAAGTTCGATCGAATTTAGAGCGCCGCGGGCGGAACTTTTCAAAAAGTATTCTCCTAATTTTAGCTGAACATCCCAAATGACCCAAATCCCAAAAAGCTTCGCGAGCCACAAAAATGGACCAGCGGGCCGCTATTTGGATACCCCTGGTCCAGAATAAGCTAGGTGACTTAATTATTGATTGTAAATCTGTGTCCACACATAGTCGACGCCGTTGATGGGCGAGATGAATCTATATGTTGTCGAGGCAGTGTTTGGTTTAAGTCGACAGTGTGGTTACAGCTTAAGATTTTCCGCTTGAAGCCTTTGTAGTTTGTAAGATTTTCTCCCGAAACCACATTTTTGGTTTATGAATAAAAGAATGAAGGAACAAAAAATCTACATGCACCCACACTTTCTAACTTGCAGCTACACCACTGCATATAATGTGATGTAATTTGAATATAGGTAATTCTGTTTATACCTACTAAATGTGTACGTACTTAAGTATCTAGATGCAAATCATCAAATAAATATGTAGGTACTTAATAAATTTTACATATTTAGGTAGGTACACATTTGATTATGCAAATTATTCATAGGATTATCTAGAGACTGTTTGTTAAGTGAGTACGAATATAATGAAAAGTTTTTGATTCGATTTCTGACTACGAAATCTCTATGGACCATTGCTCTGGTGACTGACTGTGGAGGGAAAACGTATTCACTACATCAAGTCTCATTAGAAGTTGCCGCATCTCATAGTCCAGATCCCGATGATTAGATCTCAAGTATTGCTGAAGACATACACTACTCAATAGATAAGAGCTCGTCAAGTTTACACAAAGTTCCAACCGAATGTCAGGGTTTCGGTCTCGGAATTTGATCAATTTCATTTTATCGTTAAGACAGCCATAGTGATAGTAAAAGCCGTTATTCTCTCCTTGTCCAGTAAAGGTAATGCCGTTGGGAGACGTGATATCATCCCAGAACTCTGAGCGTCCCATGCGATCCTTGTGAATAATCTCCAATGTGAATCGGTTGTGATATCGCACTAACCGGACCAGACGAATGTAGTGGAAATATTGAATAGCATTGAATGTGTCTGGAATATCTGTAGGTGGATGAAGGGGAGTACTACTAAACCATGCGTTCTGGAGTGTATAGGTCGCTTTGTAACTAATGAGTTTGGTGCCTGGGTCATACTCTTGCAAGTGCACGGTCTTCACAGCGCAGGATGGTCTCTCCAGTAACGTATCCAGAATATCTATGATTTTGGCGCCACTGACAGAGACATTCTCATTGAGTGGCTTCTCAATATAATAATGGAAACGGATCTGACAGGTTTTGCAAAGGGTGCGGAACTCATCCACATGGTAGCGGTCTAGTGCAGGTTCCACAAGTGTCAAGTCTTTGGATAGCTCGCGCCACGGGTATTTGTATACACGTGAAATAAGCCAGACTGTGTGGTCCAGAAGTTTGTAGTCAAACACACACAGATTCTGATGGTTGGTGTAGTAGCGTCGTACACAGGTGGTTGTGAGTTCGAACTCGGATTGGATAAGTTCTAGATTGCTCCAGGTCAGATGGAACAGATGTTGATAGTCGGTGGTTGGGTAGCGTTTCTCGTCACTGAATTGACATTCTTTGTTGATTTGTTCCAAGTGTTTGAAGGCATAATGGAACTTCTTGAGAATAGTAAAACATCCTTTGTTGATCAATTTGACGCAGATTGAATGCCACATGGAGTTGACAGTCCTAAGTTCAAATATTTGTTGGTAAGTGAGATTCTTCAGAATCTCCTCTATAATGTGAGACATCCAAATGTTAGGACTGGAATCATACATGATGACGTTACCTAATGTAAAACTTATTTTATGCCAAGTAATCAAAAATCGGAAACATTATTATAAATTTTAGCTCGTCTGATGCACTTGAAAATAAATAAGGTTTTCGTTTAAAATATTCCATGTGAAATAGAGGAAATATTATTATTCACCACTACTCTTTTTTTAATACCGGCTATAAAATATACAGGGTGTTTAAAAAAAGCTGCCACCCCTGAAAACTCAAGAACCGTTTGGATTTCGGAAAAATCCTAAAACACGTATTGCTTTATTTTTAAGGGGAACCTATTTCAAGGGGATTTCAATTTTTCGGCACTATCAGGGGCGGCCCCAGAGGGGTCAACTTTAAAATCTTAAATAGGAATCTGGACGATCGGGAGGTGAGGTTACTTCTCGTGAAATTTTGCAAAATAGAAAAGGTTCTTCTCTCCTTTGATTTTATCGTGTCTACACATATTAATCTACTGGAAACACTAGGAAACAGAAGCTATATGAGACATCAAGGACTATAACGGTGGGTGGTGTGGGAACTTGCCAGAGTAACTGTAAGGTGTCTGGGGTCAAGGGTAGCTGCCAAACAGATAGATCTAAGCAGATTACATCGAGTTGTAAATTGGATTAATCTCGTTCTCTACATTGAGACGTCAAGTAGGTACTCACACTTGCAAGACATACACAGTTAGGTTTTGTCACACCCCCCCTCAACATTGAGTCTTAAGTGTGACCTCAAACTCTTGTCTAACCTCTTGAAAAACTTGATTGAGACAATGCATAGGAACGTTTTTCTCCCAGAAATTAATTCGTCCTATAAGGTATCAAAATCAGAATAATAATAATAAAAAGAGCATTGTAAGCGCTAGGTCGCTGGTTCAATTCCCGCCCAGGCGGATTTTATAAGGTATCAAAATCAGAATAATAATAATAAAAAGAGCATTGTAAGCGCTAGGTCGCTGGTTCAATTCCCGCCCAGGCGGATTTTATCCTAAACAGATAAGGTTGGTTCCCGGAACGGCTGACTTTCTCCTATCCTGTCTTCCTTCTCTCTTCGCTTTCGGGACAATGAGTCCATTCTATCAAATCTCTAAAAAATAATAATAAACATTAAATTTTCATAAACACTAGTTTTCATAAGATACCTATACAAGCCACGTTTCTTAACACAGATATACACACAATACTGCTAATAGGTATTATGCCGCGAGATAAAATGCGTGTGCCGTGATTACATCGTTGACTAGTTTAACATTAGAAGGAAGTACGACCAATCTACCGTTATCTCTTTTTCCGATATAAATCAAATATTAATGTCAATCAATTGCTGTTCTTGAAATTACCGACAATTTCCCAATCGGTTTGTTTGTTGGCAAGAATTGCTAAATTATGCTCAAATATAATATTATACATAATTGCATGCATATTTAGTGAACCTGTTGACTATAATCCTTGTTTTGCTAAAATCTAAAGCTTCCATCAGTATTAATATTCGCGGAAACATTATGGTGGTAAAGCAGGGCCCCTTCTTAAACAACTCCATGGTTTTACTATACAGAAACCCATTTCACAGGAAAAGGATATTATGTATTGTGATGTATGTCTCATATTGTGTCTCCTGGAAACCAATTGATTGGAAAAACTGTGTGTGAGATGTAGAGCACAACATGTGATTGTATTTACTGGTAAATTTGAGGTACCTCTAATGGATAATGGCCCAATGATAACTCAGATATACATACAAACATATTATCATTATGGTCAATATACTTTCAGTTCAGCGGTTCTGAGTAAATGTGTCCCTAATGTACCTCGTTATGTGTTTTTGACTTGACATTGCTGCTGGGGTTTCTGTTTAAAGTCCTCCAGCGAGATTTGCATACCTCTTAGATATAATTTATTATTACACTTGTATAGCTTGGTATAATAAAAGTTATTTACCTCAAACAATCCAACACCCTCCCTATCTTCCCCTCTCCTCTCTGTATGTGACGTGTTCTAATTTTTCCCTCGAGGTGTCGGCAGATAAAACTAATAATGAGTTTGGTACTCTATTTTCACTCTACCCTCTAATCTAAACCCTCTCACTACCCCATCCCCTCTAAACCCTCTCACTACCCCATCCCCTCTAAACCCTCTCACTACCCCATCCCCTCTAAACCCTCTCAACCCCCTACAACATCATCCCACTCATATTTCCCTCTGGTGTTTTTGTTTTAATACGGTTATGAACTAGATTACTCTATGTATACATAGAGTGAGGTAATGTACATAATTGCATGCATATTTAGTGAACCTGTTGACTATAATCCTTGTTTTGCTAAAATCTAAAGCTTCCATCAGTATTAATATTCGCAGACTGTTTCTCTTGCCATTCAGTTTCATTATAGTGAATATAGTGTGCATGAGTGTGATGGGTGTTCGGTACTCTACACTCTTGGCAAACTTTGGAGGAGGTAGGTAGATATTTCATTTGTAAAATTTAATAACACTCATCTTCAAGTAGGTAGGTATGTATACAGAATGTAATATTATAACTTAGGTACCCTATTCTTTCGGAGCTAACTCCTAATTTTTCAGACATTCTGTTGTATTGTATACAGAATGTAATATTATAACTTAGGTACCCTATTCTTTCGGAGCTAACTCCTAATTTTTCAGACATTCTGTTGTATCACTTGCAAGACATACACAGTTAGGTTTTGTCACACCCCCCCTCAACATTGAGTCTTAAGTGTGACCTCAAACTCTTGTCTAACCTCTTCAAAAACTTGATTGAGACAATGCATAGGAACGTTTTTCTCCCAGAAATTAATTCGTTTTGAAACTTTGAAATCCTAGGATTGGTCTTCATCTGATTATTCTGATTCCATTATTTCATGTCGGGACTGAATTCGGTCAAAAAAGGTCAACAAGTAATAATCTAGCTCCAAAACTTGGACTACCTATACCTACATCATTGTCACTGAAGCTCCAAAGCTTAACAGACTATACATTATTGCCACACTGCATGTCAACCTAAAGTTATGGAGTTAAATAAAAGGAGAGTGAGAGAAAAAGCTAAGCAGGATAGATCGTATACCCTTTTTATCTTGTCATTTGAAACTTTTTCATGAGAACATTTAAATACATACCTATAGGTAGCCATAACTCAAAGTCCAAATAATAATAAATCTGCAAAGTTATCTGGAGTTGGGCTAAATAAAATGCTCTTAGTTTTTAGTCCGTCCTTCCTTTATTATTACAATAGTAATAAAAAGGTATAAGGGACGGACTATTGTATTCGCTTCGGTGTCGTCTGTTTGTCTGTCTGTCCCCATAGAAGGACTTATCCAAACCTGGTCGACCTATATATCAAATTAAAGGTCTTTTTACCAGGAACACGAACATGGTGGTGCAATTTTGTCCAGAAAACCATAAAGCAAAAAAAAAAAAAACAAAACAAAACAAAAAAAAAAAAAAAAAACTGGTTTTTGGGGGATTTTTTTCACATTTTCTCACACAAATGAGCTCTGATCTTGAAATTTGTCGCGACGACCTATGAACTCAAAGCGAGAAAGTTTTAGATAACACTTCAGTCGATCATTTAAGACCGGTTTTGGCGTTACCTATGTTAAGCTACGCCGAGGAAGGCCAATAAACGGGTGGGTGATTTAAACATTATATTGGGAATTAGGTAGGTAGGTACATAGGTACTGATTTTCTCTAATCACGATCGAATAAACTACGGGCTAAAAAATTCCCGGAGGGACGGACCCAGCTTGTTGCTGGTTAGGTAACATTGAACTTTAAAATGAAGGTACCTATAGTTTTGTAACGAGACTCAAAAGTTCAAAAGGTTCAGTCACTCCATCAAAATCACCTAACCCAGTGGCGTAGTGTGGTGTAAATTCAAGCGTAGGGCGTGTAGGGCACTAATTTCCATCACTCAAAAATGCATTAAGCATTTAAAGTCAATATTTAAGGGTACCTATTTTAGTGAAATTTTGAGTGTATGGCCGCCATACACGCCCTAATGAAGGCTACGCCATTGATCTAACCGAGGTTTTCTATGAAGACGAGAAAGATGTACGAGTTGAAGATAAAACAGACGTGCTTACTGAAACTTGGCCCAACGCACTGTGCACAAATGTGCATAACATTAGTCTTGAAAAATGCCCGTGAAGATCGTTGGAACAAACTTCCTACAGATTGGGCAATATACTTAAAGAATTCAAAACGTACGAACCTATCATATCATGAGTTTATAACTGAAACCTGAAACCACAGATAAATCTGAAAGATCAGGAGAGTAGCAAGAGGAAAGGAGAAGCACCGCACCCAAAGTGCACAACACAAAAGGACCTCACTAGGAACTTGAGTGCTAAGGTCAACAATATTGTACTAACACCGCGCACCTATCAACTGTACTTATGTTCTTTAGAACACAATATCTACATAGCACTAAACTACTTCTGCTATGTATATGCTAAACATATTATGTATGTACATGGAATGCTGTAGTAGACTATTGTTTTGACCCAAGATACCAGAGAGGTCAATGCTAAGATTATCATAAGACGCTAATATCTCTTGGCTTGGATACAATGCAAATAGAGCAGAGTGAAATATAAATGGAACTTATGATCACGGAATATTAGACTATTGATTTGACGAAAGTGTCCTCGAATTACATTTACATTTACACCATGAATTCATAATATAAGTGAAATAATGATGGTAAAAAGTTAATACTACGCCCTAGCCATGTCTAGAGTATTAGTAATATAAAATGGAACTTATGATCACGGAATATTAGACTATTGGTTTGACGAAAGTGTCCTCGAAATACATTTACACCATGAATTCATAATATAAGTGAAATAATGATGGTAAAAAGTTAATACTACGCCCTAGCCATGTCTAGAGTATTAGTGGTTAACAGAACCACTGTGCTGTAATTTCCTCCTGTATCACAGTACCTACCTATTCCATGGGAATGGGACTTATAACTTAGAAACTATGAAGTAGTTTTCTTCTAAACTATGAAGTAGTTCATACAATGAACATTTTGCTTGATTGGGGTTAATTCCTGAATATTGTGATCACTTCCCATTCCTGGTTTCTATGAGCCAAGTTGGAACTAAGAAGTGATATTGGTTTTGTGAAAAAGATTAATCTACCTACCAATGTATCGATGCGTGTATCAGTAGAGAAGTGTATGTTAGAGAGAACCTTACCTTCCAGCCATACATACATATGTATAGGTACTCCTACTCCTATATTCTCAAAGGACTGAGCCTATATAGATTTGGTCAGATGAGTCAATAAAATTGTTGCATCGTACCAAATATTTGCCGGTCCTAAATTCCTAATCTACCTACCAATGTATCGATGCGTATATCAGTAGAGAAGTGTATGTTAGAGAGAACCTTATCTTCCAGCCATACATACATTATGTATAGGTACTCCTACTCCTATATTCTCAAAGGACTGAGCCTATATAGATTTGGTCAGATGAGTCAATAAAATTGTTGCATCGTACGGCTATAAAAATTTGGATGTATAGGAACGGAATTCGATGATTTTATTTTACTTTTTTTTTTTTTGATACAATTTAGCAACAAGGCCATTTGCAGAGAAAAAAAAACTATCTAAAGGAGTTTGAGGAAGTTGTTTCTTTTCAAGAAACCTAATCTACCTACCAATGTATCGATGCGTGTATCAGTAGAGAAGTGTATGTATGTTAGAGAGAACCTTATCTTCCAGCCATACATACATAATATGTATAGGTACTCCTACTCCTATATTCTCAAAGGACAAAGCCTAGATTTGGTCAGATGAGTCAATAAAATTGTTGCATCGTACGGCTATAAAAATTTGGATGTAGGAACGGAATTCGATGATAGTTTTGTCAACTATTCAACTTATCTTTCCTACACTTTTAATTAACTCGTATTAGGCACCTAACAAATTAAGAGAAGAGACCAAAGTGAGGTCTTTATTCGATGATTTTTTTATGATAGTTTTGCCAACTATTCAACTTATCTTTCCTACACTTTTAATTAACTCGTATTAGGCACCTAACAAATTAAGAGAAGAGACCAAAGTGAGGTCTTTTAAATTTGAACTCGACAATTTTCAGTTTAATACCTAGTGCGTATCAAGCTTGACAGGAAAACAAGAGTTCCAAGCTTACGAGTATATTGGGGGTTTGAGATTTTTCGGCATTTTTATGTTACTCGAAAACTTCAAATTTGTTGGCCTTGTTAATACTACGTACCCATAGTATACTGATACTTACTCGAAAACTTCAAATTTGTTGGCCTTGTTAATACTACGTACCCATAGTATACTGATATTATACATACATATCTATTATAGTACTAATATTATATAGTAGTAGTGTATTGATCGTACCTAGTAACCTCTCTAGGTGAACATTCCACACGTGGTGTTTCTAACGGGAATTGATCTATTCCAATCCTATTATAGTACTAATAGTACACCTCTCTAGGTGAACATTCCACACGTGGTGTTTCTAACGGGAATTGATCTATTCCAATATTTATGTACATAGGTATACATATGTAGAATGGATTCGCATAGGTATTTAAAATGTACCTAGGAAGAAAGAGAAAGAAAGAAAGAGAGAGAGAGTGAGAGTGAGAGAGTTATTTTTTTTCTCAATAATAGTGGATGTGACAAAATTACGAATTTTTACTATCCTTATCCTATAGGAAGGAAAGTAATGTAATCGGGTCAAAATTTCGATGGTCAGTTTTAAGTGCCAAACATATGTAGATGTATATCTATTTATACCGACCTGTACTCAACATCAACATTTAGCTACATATTATAAACATATGTACATACATAGTCAATAAACAGGAGAACACCACATCGGCTCTACTAAGGCGAAATGACGTATCTAACATCAGGAAACTTCCTGTAAGGAGCATTTGACTTGCATATAACAACCTACCTACCTTCTGTTACATTACGAGTAGTACATTGTCGTGTGTGTGTGTGTGTCTGTCTGTCTGTAAACAAAATATCTCGAGAACGGTAAGAGCTAGAGACTTGAAATTTGGTAAGCCATTGGTTCGTGTGTGTGTGTGTCTGTCTGTCTGTCTGTAAACAAAATATCTCGAGAACGGTAAGAGCTAGAGACTTGAAATTTGGTATGTGTAGATGTCAAATTTGAGAATGCGACACGAAACTTTTGGTTAAGACCGATGCAACGCTTGGCGGCATTTTACCGCTTTTTGGCGGTTTTCGGTGTAATTTAACAATTTTTTGGTTAAGATCGGTGCAACGGTTGGCGGCATTTTACCACTTTTTGGCGGTTTTCGGTGTAATTTAACAATATGTATATCGGGAACGGAATGAGCTAGAGACTTGAAATTCGGTATGTAGTTCACAAATGTGACAAGGATGCAAATCAAAACGTTTGGTTGAGATGGGTGCTGCGGTTGGCGGTATTTTGATTGCTTTTTGGCGGTTTTCAGCTATACCGACTAAACGGTTAGAGATATTGTAAAAGTTTGGCTATAAGAACAAGAACACCCAAAATAAGCATCATTCAATAGGATGAGGAAAGTCGTGATGTTCACACCAGATTTTTCTAAACATAACGGGGAGATAGCTGACGATTTCTTCGTCTTCCTGATTAAACTGTGTTACATCGCTTTATTTTGAAATAAATATGTCGGCTCTTTTTCTCCTCTTCCTCCTTTTTGTAGAGGTAGGCATGACACCCTGAAGTTCAAAGTCATTAGGTAGGTACCCACTATCCAAAGAGAAGAGTGGAACTATTACCCTTTCCTCTCCTCTAGAACCACGCAGAACGTAGACAACGCGCAACGTAAGAATATTACCTAACTCACTGGTCCTAAAAAAAAGAGTTACCACCTACAATTGACAACGCGCAACGTAAGAATATTACCTAACTCACTGGTCCTAAAAAAAAGAGTTACCACCTACAATATTATGTCCTTAGCAATTTTACCTGCAGGATTATGTACACCTAGTGAAAGTGAGTGACAATTATTGCACATTTTTTACCTACTTATATGTACCTACCTACTATGATATTTCGCATGATTTTTTTCTCTCAATTTAAATAATACATATGACAGTTTATATTTTCCTTCCACTCCCAAGGGCAGTTGGTCGGAGCCACTAAAACATGAGTTGAAAATAAAAGAAGGAAAAATTTTAATGATTGAAAGCTATCGAAATGTATCTAATGTCCGGAAACCAAAACATACATATTATTTGCTTGAACTTGATTTGAGGCACTAAGAGGCAGAGTGGACTAAGTGAAAAAAACCCGTTTTGAGAAAAATGGAGTCAAAGTTCAAGAGTTGCTGGGAAACCTTTTAGGATTGGTACCATGAAATGAACATTAAATACGACATGAAATAATGATCAAATTAACATGAAATACCTAATAACAAAAAAATGAACATGTAGGTAATAATAACAAGTTAACATGAAATAATGACCGATAAATGAGGCACTAAGAGGCAGAGTGGACTAAGTGAAAAAAACCCGTTTTGAGAAAAATGGAGTCAAAGTTCAAGAGTTGCTGGGAAACCTATGTTTACCCTACAATAACGAATTTTGATTTTTTTAAAAGAAAAGAGATGTATTTTTTTTTTTAACAAACTTTTTTGCATTTATTGTTGTAGTTTTTTAGAAATAAACAGTCAAAAATCGTAAACCACTCTGCTTTTTGAACACTTCAGTCGATCATTTAAGACCGGTTTTGGCGTTACCTATGTTAAGCTACGCCGAGGAAGGCCAATAAACGGGTGGGTGATTTAAACATTATATTGGGAATTAGGTAGGTAGGTACATAGGTACTGATTTTCTCTAATCACGATCGAATAAACTACGGGCTAAGAAATTCCCGGAGGGACGGACCCAGCTTGTTGCTGGTTAGGTAACATTGAACTTTAAAATGAAGGTACCTATAGTTTTGTAACGAGACTCAAAAGTTCAAAAGGTTCAGTCACTCCATCAAAATCATCTAACCCAGTGGCGTAGTGTGGTCTAAATTCAAGCGTAGGGCGTGTAGGGCACTAATTTCCATCACTCGAAAATGCATTAAGGATTTAAAGTCAATATTTAAGGGTATTTTAGTGAAATTTTGAGTGTATGGCCGCCATACACGCCCTACATGTCAGTCACTCTATCAAAATCATCTAACCCAGTGGCGTAGTGTGGTCTAAAATCAAGCGTAGGGCGTGTAGGGCACTAATTTCCATCACTCGAAAATGCGTTAAGGATTTAAAGTCAATATTTAAGGGTATTTTAGTGAAATTTTGAGTGTATGGCCGCCATACACGCCCTACATGGAGGCTACGCCACTGATCTAACCGAGGTTTTCTATGAAGACGAGAAAGATGTACGAGTTGAAGATAAAACAGACGTGCTTACTGAAACTTGGCCCAACGCACCTAACCCAGTGGCGTAGTGTGGTGTAAATTCAAGCGTAGGGCGTGTAGGGCACTAATTTCCATCACTCAAAAATGCATTAAGCATTTAAAGTCAATATTTAAGGGTACCTATTTTAGTGAAATTTTGAGTGTATGGCCGCCATACACGCCCTAATGAAGGCTACGCCATTGATCTAACCGAGGTTTTCTATGAAGACGAGAAAGATGTACGAGTTGAAGATAAAACAGACGTGCTTACTGAAACTTGGCCTAACGCATTGTGCACAAATGTGCATAACATTACTTACTTACTTACTGCCAGGGCCATTTGAAGCCTAGAAGACTTTTTGCCTCGCCAATTTTGCCTCGCCAAACTGTACATAATTATGAAGAACCAAGACTATTTAATTCCGAGACCAAAGTCTGGTTGCATAACACTCATTACTTTTTTAATAACGTCACTGTATAACTGCTAAGTTCTTTAGTGCTACTCATTACAGATTCATTATATCAAAATGGTCCATTCCATCAGTTCATCATTAAGTCGTAATTTTAGCACATCCACTAATCAAGGCAACGGACTTCTTAGTACATACCTGTCTTTAGTGCTACTCATTACAGATTCATTATTTCAAAATGGTCCATTCCATCAGTTCATCATTAAGTCGTAATTTTAGCACATCCACTAATCAAGGCAACGGACTTCTTAGTACATAGGTACCTACTTAGTTGTAATGAACAAAATCTTACCAGCATAGAGTTTTCCCCTCAAAAAATGCAGAATATTGTCAACAGGGCGGCTGACAAAGGACTTGACATCCTCTGTTGTTCTCTTTTCCAATACATTAGAGATTAATAATTTAATTCTTTCCCCCTGTTAACTAGTTTAATATCTATGATAAGGTTACTTCTCGTGAAATAGAAAAGGTTCTTCTCTCCTTTGATTTTATCGTGTCTACACATATTAATCTACTGCTTACACTAGGAAACAGAAGCTATATATGAGACATCAAGGACTATAACGGTGGGTGGTGTGGGAACTTGCCAGAGTAACTGTAAGGGGTCGGGGTCAAGGGTAGCTGCCAAACAGATAGATCTAAGCAGATTACATCGAGTTGTAAATTGGATTAATCTCGTTCTACATTGAGACGTCAAGTAGGTACTCATACTTGCAAGACATACACAGTTAGGTTTTGTCACACCCCCCCTCAACATTGAGTGTTAAGTCAGTTAAGTGTGACCTCAAACTCTTGTCTAACCTCTTGAAAAACTTGATTGAGACAATGCATAGGAACGTTTTTCTCCCAGAAATTAATTCGTTTTGAAACTTTGAAATCCTAGGATTGGTCTTCATCTGATTATTCTGATTCCATTATTTCATGTCGGGACTGAATTCGGTCAAAAAAGGTCAACAAGTAATAATCTAGCTCCAAAACTTGGACTACCTACATCATTGTCACTGAAGTTCCAAACCTTAACAGACTATACATTATTGCCACACTGCATGTCAACCTAAAGTTATGGAGTTAAATAAAAGGAGAGTGAGAGAAAAAGCCAGCAAGAAAAATATAAAGGAACTTATCCCCTGAAATTTATAAAAAATGTTTGCTATAGGTACACCTTGTATATGTGACCTGGTCAATCTTGTTTTGTTATACAATCAGAGACAAGTGCTAAATAGAAACAGTCCAGCATTCTCTGCAGCAATATAACAAAAACTTCTGCACCAATATAACAACCCGGTCATAAGCCTCATCCTACATCCCATCTTGAGACATCTGCATCACTATCACTACTACTATCATTACTATGCTATACAGATTCCAAAGAGTCAACTATAAAATCACTAGTTATAAAATCACAACTATAAAATCATTAGTCTCATGAACTTAATCTAATTGTGCTAATCAGTATGTATTCTTTATTTAGATATGTAGGGACGTGACATAAGGTTAGAAAACATTAGTCTCATGAAGCATGAACTTAATCTAATTGTGCTAATCAGTATGTATTCTTTATTTAGATATGTAGGGACGTGACATAAGGTTAGAAAATTTGGACACATCCACTAACAATGATATACAAATTACCTTATAGTACCTACTTACTTACGAGTACAAAGAAAACTAGATGTTAATATTGTCACATCCACTAATAACTATGTTGTTACTAAGTAGGTACCTACATAGAAGACTTAGTAATTTCCACACATCCACTAATAAAATACTCTGCATTAGGAATAAACAGAATATAGCTACTCCCCTGACTATACCCAAGTCTCGTGAGTGTTACAGTCAGAATAATTTATTATTATTGATATAAATGATACACCTATATTTATGTATATTTTGCAGAATTCCATTTTCACTTTTCCATAAGAGCAGAATACATAATATACAAAACCTCTCATCTTCACTTCTTGTTCTTCTTTTTTTTTTTCATAACCTAAAGTGTTATGAAAAATTCCTCACCCCAAGATCTCATCGTAAAATGAATATTAATGTATGTAGGTATGTAGCGTAGGTTAGGTATAATAAATAGGTACTAACCAGAAGATTCTCGAGTTAACCCTGTGTAAATGTGTAGTGACAAAACTGGAGCTTTGTAATTCTAAAATCTAATCCCAGAACCGATATCAAGAGAGTTAATCATATATCAGGTTCTGTGTGTAGTGACAAAACTGGAGCTTTGTAATTCTAAAATCTATAATCCCAGAACCGATATCAAGAGAGTTAATCATATATCAGGTTCTAAAAGGGTTAACGCAATTACCTTCTTGCGTCTAATAACACCAAACCAATAAAACTGACGTTCAGAGGTAATAAACTAATAAATATACAGATACATATTATACACATGTACTATTATAAATGAAAACTAACACACACATTACACATACTCATAATATAAATGATGTTAAGGTGAGGCTGCTTAATTAAATTGGGTTGTGGTGTGTCTGTGCGGCTTAAGTGCGGATAATTTTCAAGGGAGATTTCAAGCCAAGAGTACCTACCTATACTCATAACCTAAAGTGTTATGAAAAATTCCTCACCCCAAGATCTCATCGTAAAATGAATATTAATGTATGTAGGTATGTAGCGTAGGTTAGGTATAATAAATACTAACCAGAAGATTCTCGAGTTAACCCTGTGTAAAATGTGTAGTGACAAAACTGGAGCTTTGTAATTCTAAAATCTAATCCCAGAACCGATATCAAGAGAGTTAATCATATATCAGGTTCTAAAAGGGTTAACGCAATTACCTTCTTGCGTCTAATACCTAACACCAAACCAATAAAACTGACGTTCAGGTAATATATAAACTAATAAATATACAGATACATATACACATGTACTCTTATAAATGAAAACTAACACACACATTACACATACTCATAATATAAATGATGTTAAGGTGAGGCTGGTTAATTAAATTGGGTTGTGGTGTGTCTGTGCGGCTTAAGTGCGGATAATTTTCAAGGGAGATTTCAAGCCAAGAGTACCTACCTATACTTCAAGTTACATTGGAGTTTGATAAGAAATAATGAGATCGATCTAGAGCTTATCATTATATCATTTCACTTTCATTCAGTTCAGATGTTACTTACCTCCAGAAAGAAGAAGAAGAAGAAGAAGAAGAAGAAGAAGAAGGAGGAGGAGGAGGAAGAGGAGAAAAAAATACAAAATAAAGCGAATTCAAAATTCAATAACTCAGGCATTATCAAAAATAAATTTAGTATTGGATAAAATAGCCCCTGTCTATGCGTCGCGATGTAGGAAATTTGGCACATCCACTATTAATAGGAAAATATTAACTGTCATCGCCGTCCTAGTTAGCTAGGAAGTGTACCTACATTGTAAGTCATTTATCGGGGGTTCGATTCCCGCCCGATGCGAACTTTACGCGGAACGGCTAACGTTCTCCAATGATTTCGGGACGATAAGACCTTCTTTCTTAGAGGTTCCTCTATCAAACCTCTTTTTAAAAGGGGGAAAAAGCCTCACAGCGCCGGCAAAATATCAATTTATGTCTGTAAAAGAATAATAGCATCCTCAAAACACATACATTCAATAAAACAGTACCAATAAAACACATACCAATAAATTAAGAAATGAAAAGTTGTAGAAAATTAAGAAAACTCACCGAAAATGGCGCTAATCAGCAGCCAGCAGTGTAGGGGTGTAAGCACCATCACGACACCAAGTCAACCGAAACAAATAAGAAAATAAATAACTAGGTACACTTCACGGAGAAGAAACAAATCGCAAGAAATGAGATACAATCACATTATCGGAATAGAAAATCGGAAAACGATAAAATCAAGCGATATCACTCCGCGAACGGTGAAATAGGTAAATATGTGTAAATCTTAACAGTCGATTTTTTTTTTGTTTTTTGAGTTGAATAAAATCTCCAATTTGTTCTTGTAGATCGCTCCGGTTCTGTGCTTGAATTGAGACTGATTTGCTTTCAAATCGGTTTCTGTTACATTACGATCTAACCGTTCTCTTTCTCCTTCTTTCTCTTACTTGAATCTTTCTCTCTTCCTCTGGTATTAGCAACACTATCAATGCACCAAATATTTACAATTAACATTCTTCTGACTCAATTATTTCATTGCGATTTACGCTATTGGGATTTGAACCAAAGTCCCCTCGGCTATGAATCCCATGTCAGCAACTAAACCATTAGGATTGTGTCTTTTCAGTTCTGCATGGACTTCAATGGGAAAGATTCAAGCTTCATCAAGCAGGGGTGGATAGGGAACAAATGATATATCGCCAAAACACGCCTTTAGAATCTTTATATTTAAATAGAGTAAGATCTTATACTTACCTCCAGAAAGAAGAAGAAGAAGAAGAAGAAGAAGAAGAAGAAGAAGAAGAAGGAGGAGGAGGAGAAGGAGGAAGAGGAGAAAAAAATACAAAATAAAGCGAATTCAAAATTCAATAACTCAGGCATTATCAAAAATAAATTTAGTATTGGATAAAATAGCCCCTGTCTATGCGTCGCGATGTAGGAAATTTGGCACATCCACTATTAATAGGAAAATATTAACTGTCATCGCCGTCCTAGTTAGCTAGGAAGTGTACCTACATTGTAAGTCATTTATCGGGGGTTCGATTCCCGCCCGATGCGAACTTTACGCGGAACGGCTAACGTTCTCCAATGATTTCGGGACGATAAGACCTTCTTTCTTGGAGGTCCCTCTATCAAACCTCTTTTTAAAAGGGGGAAAAAGCCTCACAGCGCCGGCAAAATATCAATTTATGTCTGTAAAAGAATATTAGCATCCTCAAAACACATACATTCAATAAAACAGTACCAATAAAACACATACCAATAAATTAAGAAATGAAAAGTTGTAGAAAATTAAGAAAACTCACCGAAAATGGCGCTAATCAGCAGCCAGCAGTGTAGGGGTGTAAGCACCATCACGACACCAAGTCAACCGAAACAAATAAGAAAATAAATAACTAGGTACACTTCACGGAGAAGAAACAAATCGCAAGAAATGAGATACAATCACATTATCGGAATAGAAAATCGGAAAACGATAAAATCAAGCGATATCACTCCGCGAACGGTGAAATAGGTAAATATGTGTAAATCTTAACAGTCGATTTTTTTTTTGTTTTTTGAGTTGAATAAAATCTCCAATTTGTTCTTGTAGATCGCTCCGGTTCTGTGCTTGAATTGAGACTGATTTGCTTTCAAATCGGTTTCTGTTACATTACGATCTAACCGTTCTCTTTCTCCTTCTTTCTCTTACTTGAATCTTTCTCTCTTCCTCTGGTATTAGCAACACTATCAATGCACCAAATATTTGCCGGTCCTAAATTCCTAATCTACCTACCAATGTATCGATGCGTATATCAGTAGAGAAGTGTATGTTAGAGAGAACCTTATCTTCCAGCCATACATACATAATATGTATAGGTACTCCTACTCCTATATTCTCAAAGGACAAAGCCTAGATTTGGTCAGATGAGTCAATAAAATTGTTGCATCGTACGGCTATAAAAATTTGGATGTATAGGAACGGAATTCGATGATTTTATTTTACTTTTTTTTTTTTTGATACAATTTAGCAACAAGGCCATTTGCAGAGAAAAAAAAACTATCTAAAGGAGTTTGAGGAAGTTGTTTCTTTTCAAGAAACGCATGAGGACGTCAATGGAAGAAGGGTCATCTTTCAGGATATCGGACATGGAAAGGTTGGTGAATGAGCTCGGGCGGAATCGCATGTTCTGGCAGGACAACAGGATGTGCTCTACTGTAAGGGGGGCGTCGCACTTTTCACAGGTGGGCGGGTCTTCTCGTTTAAACAGGAATGAGTGGGTGACTTTGGTGTGGCCAATTCTCAAGCGCATGATGCAAACTTCATCCAGTCTTGATTTCTGGCATGATGATGACCAGGGGAATATGGAAGCTTTTATTCTTCTTAATTTGTTGTGAGCTGGGTTGGTCTCAGTCCAAGTATTGTTCCAAATATGGATGAAATGCATTTTGGTTAGGGTTTTGATTTCTTCCAGGAATAAAACGTCATGGGAAATTGGGTTTTCTAATGCTGATTTTGCTTCCAGATCCGCCGCGTCATTTCCCGCTATTTTTTTT